>NW_018128092.1:1174903-1194325 GCF_001952655.1 Monopterus albus
AGCCGGGGTCTGTCGGAGGTTTCTTCCGTTAAAGGGAGTTTTTCCTCCCCACTGTCGCCAAGTGCTTGCTCAAGGGGGATTTGTTGGGTTTTCCCTATGTAATAATATTGATAACAGTAAGGTCTAGACCTTACTTTGTAAAGTGTCCTGAGATTACTTTTGTTGTGATTTGGTGCTATACAAATAAAATTTGATTTGATTTGATACATCTCATAACATTTCTTCAAATTGTAGTTTTTACAATCACAACAAGGCTTCCTCTTTTTTCTAATGTTACTTCATCTTCATCTTCCAGACGTATCCAAATCAAAGCTGCTGCTTCGACATGAAGACATGAATTTCATGTTCTAAAGCCAGTGTGGACTTTGTCCCTTCTGGGCTACTGTAAAAAGCATGGCGGCCTCTGCCCCCTCCTACATAGACATATAATCCTTGTAGACCTTACACACTGCACCTTTAACGGTTGTTGTTTCTTATTGCTTCTGTTAATTTGTATAGAGGCTGCTCTAACAATTTAATTTCCCTGTGGGGATTCATAAAGTATCTGTCTCTCCATCGATCTATCGTCATTCTCACACTGTAACATTGCTAAGACCAGAAAAAACTAAACACAAGGCGTCTGGTCCTTGAGTACAACCATATAAAAACTAAACACTAAGACGATGCAGGGACTAATCTGTGGATCTGAGAGGCTGAGCTTGTTTCAGCTCTTTCAGCAATGTGCTTATTCTTTAGCTACATCTAGCCCCACTAGTTAGATATGCTAGCTAGGTGATGGACAGCAGCTATTTCTGCAGTTGCTTAGCAACAGCAGATGGACGCTTCCTGTGCTTTGAGCCTGTGCAGCATCACAGTGTCCGGTGTGATCGGCTTCAGCTGGTAATCACATTAATCAGAAATCAATATTTCCTGTTGCAGCTCTTTAATGCGATCAGAGTCCTGAGTCGTTATAACAGGAAGTGGGCGTCACAGACGTTTGGGTTTTATGAAGAGCCATGAACTCACAGTCGTCAGTTTGTAATGTTTATGTCAGTGTTTCCATATATGTCCATTATCATCATTCATGATAGTGTTTGTTTCTCTGTGCGAGTGTGTGTGTGTGTGTGTCAGGGACTGTTTTATACAGGGAGACAAAATTGAATTAGATTAGACACATATAAATGTCTGCAGACTTAATTTATCAGGAGACAAATTGCTTTTTAAACACACACACACACACACACACACACACACACACACAGCTGCTGTGCCGCTGTAATCCTGTTGCTGAGTCCATTGCTCTCTCTTCGCCCTCTGAGCCATTATCTCTCATCTTTCTCTCCCTCTTTTCATTTGCTGTCAACATTTTCTCCTCCTTTCTCTGTCTTTAACACACACACACACACGCACACACACACACACACACACACACACACACACACACACACGCAGTGATCTGTGTAATAATGTGGCGTCCAGAGACAAGCAGGTTGTCCTGGTAACAGGAAGCGACGGGCAGAGGATAGAGAGAAGACAGGAGAGACATGAATGACATCAAATTTGGAAAAGCTTTGAAGCTTCACAATAGTTTTCGTGGCTTTTATTCAAATCATAAAAAGGTTCTGGGGTCGTTAAAATGAAGGCATGAACAGACTCGTGATGTCACTGATAAAACCGTTTAGTCTGTTATGAGAGTGGCACCAGGTTCAGCCTCTGGAGAGCAGGACTGTGACCTGTAAACTCTATGCTCCTCTTCCTGACAGTCGATCATGATGGTGGTGTTAGATCATTAGGACTCAACCTCTGGGGAGCATGAATGTCCAATGGAAATGGGGAGCAGCTGATTAGGAGATCTGTGATGTTTTGTGTCTAACAAATCGAGCTCCAAACGTTGCAGACATTTTCTTTTCTACATCAGCTGATAACGTTTTAGTAGTTTGCTCATTCCCAACTGTTTCCTCAGTTGGAGAAGCCTTCGACCACTGTGAGCTCCGCAGGCTGGATGGCAAACTGGGATCTTACTTCAGCTACTGAGAGAAGTTACAAAACAGAGATGAGAACAGCTTGTGGGCTGGTGTCACTTCTGTTGAGCCACTGGTTCCCAGCTTTGAGCAGTGGTTAGTGTTACTATGGGTGAGGCTAGGTTTGGGTTTGGGTTTGTTCACATTTTAGACTCCTGACTGAAACAACTGGAGTCAGGCTGCTCACGCAGGTCAAAATAACAGCAAAATCTGCACTAGAAATTGTTTCTTTACAGCAGCTCCATGTTTTCTGTAAGAGGCTGACTGTGTCCTGATGGAAGTCAGATTCATGAGCAGATAAAAGACGTTTTCTTTCCTCCAGTTTCGTCTCCTTTGTGTGCGTTCAGACTCCAACCAGAAAAACACTCACACCTGTTTAAACAGTTAAAGTTGACATTTGAAGATGAGAGGGTTCCTCCTGACAACCGCAACACGCAGACAGAGACGTCAGGCTGCTGGGGGTGTTCTGAACCATGAACAAGACACAAACATGCTGACATGTATGGCAGAGACAAACTGACAGGTAGAAAGCAAAATGAAGGGAGAGACAGAGCGAGAGGAAGGAGTGGAGGGGAGGGGCTGAGCAGGGGCAGGGAGGAGGAGGAGGAGGAGGAGGAGGAGGAAAGAGCCATCGTCGAGAGAAAATTAATTGCTGGCTGCAGGTTATTGGCTGGCCGCGCTGCCGTGGAGGCTGCTGTTGTTCCAGTGCAGGAAGGATGCAGCAGAAGAAGAGAGAGCAGTGAACCGAGCGCTGCAGATCTGTCCCCTCGGTCCTGAGCCCCCCCACCGCCCCACCTGGTCCAACATCTCCTTGTGCATCTGTAAAGGGCCAGGGATGCTCGTTAGAAGGGAGACACTGGACCTGTGTCATTATTCTGAAGGAAAGAAGAGGAGGGACGCCGGCGTGGAAGCTCTGCCCAGATGAGGATCACCTTCTGTGGGAAGACTGGGAGGACTGGGAGGCTGATTCCCCCGGGGAAATCAAGGAGTGGACGGGTCCTAAAACATCTGGAAAGGTGCAACAGGGGCTCTTTAAGAGGCTCACAATCCAGTCGGGGAGCTCTACGGATTTTCTGAACCTGCAGCAATAATAGGAAGTTTTTTTGTATTTCTAGAGGTGAACATCAAGAATCTGGTTGATCAAGTCAGGTTTGTCTGTAATTTGAATTGTTATGTGTTTTTATAACAAATGAAAAAATGTGTCACTGCAGCAACTTGTTTCTAATACAGATCAGTTCTAACGTGTCCGACCTCGGCTGTGTGCTTCATATTACTGATGAATCTTTTTGATCATTACATTCATTTAGTCACAAAAGTTAGGAAACAATAAAAATGACACTACAGTTGAAGATGATGTTGTCAAGTTGCTTGTTTTGTCAGAAAAAATAATTATGGCTGAACAAGAAGAAGAACAAAAGTCATACACACACAGCTGGATGCATCTGTCAACCAGTTTTCAATCTAAATTAATTTCAACAGTTTAAATCCTTGTTTTGCTGCAGTCATTTATTAAAGGTTGGAAAAGCCAAAATCCAATCAGTAACTTGCAAGAAAAGAGTCAAATGTGGGGTAAAATGTGACAAAGGTTAAGTAGTTTGTGAAGTAGAAACCCATTTCCTCTGCTTTAAGTTCTGGTTAATCATCTGGAGACCCGTCAGACTGAAGCCAGAACTGACGACATCGGTTCAGGTTGAACTATTCTCACTAGACCCACTGAATATGTCACTGGTCTTTAGGACTCAACTGATTTTCTTTTGCCTTTACAAACAAACTGCATCTGGAAAAAAAATCTAGAAAATCTGGATTAAGAACCAGACTTCCAGAAAATTCAGATTTACACCAGCACAAGATAAAAATGTGAGCAGGGAGACAATGACTAACAAACCTGTGTGTGTTCATGTCCTTCATCCAGTCAGTGTATAAAACCAGTTCGAATCTCATTTCTCTCTCTGTTGTTCCCTGTTCAGGTGCAAAACTAAGCTGGATTTAACCTCTGTAGAGAGACGTGGGAGCAGCAGAGGAACACGAGGGAGGAAGGGACGGAGAGAGGAGGAGCACGGGCTCCGGGCTGCAGGGTCGAGCTCTCCCTGAAAACAGGATCCAGCTCAGTCTGCTCTCCAGTCCTGCAGGAGGAGCTCTGGGGAATAAAGTGGATTTCACTAGAGACACAAACAAAGCTGGTCTTTGTCTCGCTGGATTCTCCATCCTGAAGGAGGTTTTTTTTTAAGGATTTAAAAGTTTAATGTTTTACACTCGATCCTGACTGAAGAAACTGATTCTTTTCTGGCCAGCAATGAATAGAAAGGTGCTTGAAATTCACTGAAAGAACCAGAAACACTGGAAAATTGTTCAAATGATCAAGGTTAAGCAAAAATCCTGAGAGGTTTCCTCGAGGAGCTGGTGTCCTGGGATGACAGGCCTCCATTTCTACCCATTTTAACTTCCTGTTTCTCTTCATCTCATTTGTAATTTGGATTATTCTTTCCTTTCACTTTTGCCAACATACACATGTTCCATCTGGCACCTGTTTCCCTTTGCTGCATCTGACAGGAATCCTGGTGAGGATCAAGTTGTATGAAGCAGAGAGCGGCTGCAGACAGGCTGAGATACTCTGATAAAACCAGATAAGTGACGTTCAGTGACAAGAGCAGCAGGAAATCCAGGCTGCGTGTGTTGGTGTCCGTCACCGCTCTGCAGCTATTTCCATCTCAAGGACTTTCTGTGGGCGAGGTGGGCGGTCATAAAACCAGAGGAAGGGAGACGCGCTCTCCTCTGCAAAGCCCCAACATGGCAGAGGAAGAAGTAAAGTGAAACTAAACATCAGCTGTGAAGAAGCAGATGAATGTGAAGCTCTGAAATGTCTCTTTAAATGAACCTCTGATAAAGACCTAACCAGAGTGCGGAGGCAGCACCACTGGACTGAGTTAAACCACAAGGTGCCGCAGCTCATTTCACAGAATAATTAAAAGAAAGAATTGACAAAATGTCCAGGGAAGGTCAAGACTGAATCCAACAAGAAACCAAAGCAATCAGAGTCAGAAATCTGAGAACACGTTCATCCACGTGTCAGAATGAGCTTTACCTGAAGGAGCCAAAGGCAAGTCTGAGCCGGTTAGTGTTGGAGAGGAGACACCAAGTTGAACCAGGGGCAAAGCCGCCCCAGCCTTTAGAAGAACCAGGCAAACTCTGGCTGTGAACGAAGCACAGCCTGTGGAGACACTCGTTCAGAGCTCCACGGTTGGACGAGAGTCAAGCTGACATATGAAACTGATCAAGACTGAAAAAAACAACTCGTTCATTCCAGATTTTACTGATGCTGCACATAATGCTGTTGATAAAAACTCTGCAGGAAGTGACACGTCTCTGGACTTGTGGTGAAATCGACAACACAAAAAAACATATTACATTTTTGTAGATTAAGTTTAAAACAGCAAAGACTGACAGTAAATTGATTAAGCCACAGAGTCTAGATTTCATCTCACAGCTAAAATAAAACATGTTGTACTGCTGGAGAGACAGAGCTGCATCCTCGTCTGTGCCACGTTGAGGTGAATCAACTTCTGTCTGACACACAAATCACAAATCTGACTCAAATGAAACCGCGGTGCTCAGAGTTCAGTCGACTGATTACAGATTCACTTCTGAAGCACTGAGAATTCCTTCAAACAATCAGGAGCTGAAAACCTTTCGCTCTGGATGAAACTAAACTTCAACTCTGTGAGCACATAGTTTGGATTCAGCCTAAATATTAAAACGATATTTGTATCAATTTTCATGATTTAAAAGACTTTTTCATATCATTTGAAAGGAAAAGCACAGATTGAGAATTGACCCTTAAGTTCTTCATAGGGTAAATACTCAGCTACAGTTTTTTTTTTCACATTACTGAAGCTCTCTGTTACCGACAGTTCATAGTTCAGATCTGTGGATCTGTGGATCGTCTCGTGTTCTCGTCACAATCTGGGGCGAAAGAAATGGTTTCAAAGAGCAGCTGATGTTCGCCAGAAGTATGCGTTTTATCAACACCACAGCTGCTGTACAGCCGCTCGCTGGTTTGAGAGGTGATGCCGTAAACACACACAGTCGGTGTGAATGCTGAACACATCAAACACACACCTTGGTCTCTCCAGAAACTGCCCTCCTCCTCCTTCATCCCTCCATCATTCTCTTCAGGGACAATTCAACAGGTTTTTTTTGGGGACAAACACAAACTCACTTGTTTCTACACTTTGAGGCTAAAACCCGTAGCTTTCACCTCTTCATCTGGCTCCTCTTCCTCCCCTGCAGGGCTGAAACAATCTGCTGTATGTGAATACAAACTCATTTTCACCATGATGAAACAGAGCAGCGTCTCGCCCCCTCGCTGCCAGAACAGCGGCAGATAAAAGCTGTTTACTGCGAGGAGCTGTCGCCACACAACACAGCTGAACAATGTCCTGCTCCTCGTGTCTCCTGTTTTATCACAGTTTCCAGCCAAAACATTAAGAAACACAGATGTGGGCTTTGCTTTTGTCTTCTGAGCGCGACTCTCAGCTCAACAGATACCTTTGTTAAAGAAGTGCTGAAGTTTTGATGGATAAAAGCATCTGGTTTGTTTTGTGACAGTGAAGCACATCTTCATCTTTCCTGTTTTCAATGAAGTGGCTTCATTTTTTGAAGGAAATGTTCCTTTTCTGGGAGAAAGCTTAAAGTATAGCACCATACGTTTGAACACATTTGTCAAAAAAGAAAAAAAAAAAACTAAAAATGGACTTATGAGGATCTTTTGTTGCAGAAGAATCTCTGAAGCTCCACTGATAATAGTAGCTTTTATATCTTTGAAACACAACTGGAAAACAGCTGAGCACATCTGATCTGAATTTCACTGGATTAAGAGCTTGGACAGTTTTCTGAGGATCGATGATTTCATTTTACAAAGAACAAACATCAAACTTCCCACATAAAGGATTTTTGTCAACAGGCTCAAGAAGTGGTGTGAAATCTGGTGACAGTTTCTACTGCCCGTTTTGTTCAGCTGAGTTTATGTGACCTTTGGTTTCTACTGCCCGTTTTGTTCAGCTGAGTTTATGTGACCTTTGGTTTCTACTGCCCGTTTTGTTCAGCTGAGTTTATGTGACCTTTGGACACAGATAACGACACAAAACCTCCCTGAACCTCATTTTGTCTCAAAGGTCAGAGGCTGATTAGAGGGCAAACAGCTGAGAAAACAGACAGAGAACTGACCTGAGGACATCAGAGTTGGAGGTGAAAGGTCAGACAGACGAGGTGGATTATTGACACAGTGCCAGCTGCAGACACAAAGCAGAGAGGACAGACAGGTAAAAAGACGAGAGAAGAGAGGACGAGCATCAGATGTCATCATGGGCTGCAACATGTGTGTGGTCAAACGTCCGGAGGAGCAATACAGGATTATGTTCCAGGTAAGAGACCAGAACAGGTCCTTGGCAGGTTTTGGCAAATGTGTGTTTTACAGTTGCTAATACACATTTGTCACGACAGGAATTGTGAAACTGAACTTATTATTACAACATAAGCTAAAAAAAATTAATGCCATAAAACTGTAATTTAAGTCAAAATGAGCTAAACATGCAAGAGCTGCCTGAGGCTGCTGTCTTCAGCCCAGTGTCACATTAATAACTACACTGGTCCACAGCGTAAAACATAGCAGTGTCACAATAACGGCTGACATTTTAATGTTCTCTGTATTTGCAGCCTAGTGCCTTATTCACGGTCTTAGTCTTGGTGTTTTATGACAAATGGTAACCAACAAAATGGTGCATTACCACCACTGCTGGGTCTGGGAGCCTACATTTAGCATCTGTTGAAGTCAAAGGGTTTTGATCTACAACTGGGTATTGTCCCAAATTTGGCATTGTGTAACGTTGGCAGTATTTTAACCAAACTCATGGCCTTTCCCTAACTTTAACCACATAGTTTCTGTGCATAAACTTAACCTTTTTTTTTTTCTGCTAGAAAGACGATGCCACAAATTTCAATCCAAAAACGTTGCAATATCCCAGTTTTGGAGGCTGCTATGTTTTTACTATACATTTCAGAGGTACACATTGTGCCAACCATGAAATTAATACAAACTGAACCTGAGTCTTCAGAGCCCTGAGAGTTTGCTGTGGCCCTGCTTGGTAATCCAACCCAAGCTGTGAAAATAATCACGTCAGCTTGGTTGGTACTCGCTTTGAAGTAGGTGCAAGGTGAGTTTCTCAGAAATGAGCTACTTCTGAGGACCCAGAGGTCTCAGGTATTTCTGGGGTTATTATACAATGTGGTGCAAGTAGGCGTATGTGCTGAAGGAAACTATTGTGCTATTCATCACTGCAGCTTGGTTTAGCTACTCTGTGGAAAGGTCATCACTGATTCTGTTTTCCCCAATGGAGGTAGAAAGTCACAGAGGACCCACTCACAATCCTCCTGCTTGTTCATGGCAGTGTAAAGCAGAGTAATGGTTTCTCTGGCTCTGTGTGTGTGTGTATGTGTGCACTTGTGGTCATGCATTGTACAATAACACTTCAGTTTCCAGCAAAAGAAAACAGCCATGTTATTTGCTGTTGTAATACATTTCCTTAAATTAATGTACACGCTGTATCTATATTTACATTTTTGAACATTCAGATTTGTTTGACATTGATTTAATTCTGACATTACCTTTCCGCAGTACGGATGAACCTTATTACTTCTCTTCAGTATGATTCATTATGTTGAAATGTGGAGCATTTACCCAGAATGTCTGTCACATCAGGACTCTCACAGTTTACTGGGGGGAAAGTATTCAGGTTGTCAACTTAACAAGCAGAAATGTAGTAGTCTGAACATGGTCAGAAACGTGGAGTAAGTTGTTGTTGACACTCTGGCATGTTGGTACTATAGTGGGTAGAGAGTGAAAGGAGGATGTAGTAGTTTGTCTGTGAGAGATTCAGACTGACATCACTGTCAATGGTGTTCAGCAGAAAGTCCTCTGCATCAGACACCAAAGCTTATCACCCTAGAAAACAACACATCTGAGCATGACTCGATTTAACACTTCTACTGGAAGGACAAAATCATTTGTCAGTGGCTTGCAAAATCATAATTAAGGGTGTGGCTGCTTTGAGTGGCAGGTGGAAGGGTCCGGCAACAGATAGCTAGCCACTCCACCTTTTTGCCCATTTTTGGATTAGCTGGAGTTACAGTAGGTGGAGTCAAGATGTTCCAGACTTGAACTTCATATCCACTCTTTAGAAAACCGGTGGGTGGGAGTTCATCCATGTTTCATATACAGTCAGTGGTTATGCTTAGGAAAGCATTGTGGTCACAGTTAAAACAAAGCTTTTCTGTATAAAACATGATACAAACCCAAGGCCTCATTCCAATGTCATGTGACTTCTGTCTTCCAAAGCAAGACAAAAATGGTTTTTATGACAATTTTGGAGGATTTGATTGTCTGACTGTGTGGTGTCAATCAGATTTGACCATGCTCAGCTCAGCCAATGTCTGACTAGGAACAACAGCTGTATATGTATCAGAACACATCAACAGCAAAATGATGGACTGAAGAGTAAGTATCCAGTTTGGAAAGAAATTAGAATAAGCCAGGCATGCCAGCAATGTTATTCTCTAAGTTCCTTCTGTAGCCACAAACCATAATTCTTCATATGACGGCACAAAATTTAAGAATCGTAGTAATGGCTGTTACTGCAGGCGGAGCTGTCCTTGGTCCTGAAACTGCTGTTCTCTGTGGGTGGAACTGTCCATGGTGCTGAGCTCTGGTATGAAACTATACTGTGGTTCAGACAAGCAGGCGGAGCTGTCCTTGGTCCTGAAACTGCTGTTCTCTGTGGGTGGAACTGTCCATGGTGCTGAGCTCTGGTATGAAACTATACTGTGGTTCAGACAAGCAGGCGGAGCTGTCCTTGGTCCTGAAACTGCTGTTCTCTGTGGGTGGAACTGTCCATGGTGCTGAGCTCTGGTATGAAACAATAGATGTGGTTCAGACAAGCAGTCGAAGCTGTCCTTGGTCCTGAAACTGCAGTTCTCTGTGGGTGGAACTGTCCATGGTGCTGAGCTCTGGTATGAAACTATACTGTGGTTCAAACAAACAGGTGGAGCTGTCCTTGGTCCTGAAACTGCTGTTCTCTGTGGGTGGAACTGTCCATGGTGCTGAGCTCTGGTATGAAACTATACTGTGGTTCAGACAAGCAGGTGGAGCTGTCCTTGGTCCTGAAAATGTTGTTCTCTGTGGGTGGAACTGTCCATGGTGCTGAGCTCTGGTATGAAACAATAGATGTGGTTCAGACAAACAGGTGGAGCTGTCCTTGGTCCTGAAACTGCTGTTCTCTGTGGGTGGAACTGTCCATGGTGCTGAGCTCTGGTATGAAACTATACTGTGGTTCAGACAAGCAGGTGGAGCTGTCCTTGGACCATTCATATTATAAGCCTTCAATAACACAGTGAATGTTGACCTTAATATATGTAGTAAGTGCAGAATAACAGATTTCAAACCCCTCAGCTGCTGCTGCCTTTGAGAAAGTCTCCCTATGTGACAAGTGAAAACTGTTTGTGGTTACTGTGGCTGAGTCTGATCTTTCAAAAAGCTGACACTGCTCTCACACACTAAAAGCTTTACAAGAAAAACATCAGCTGGGAACAACAAATTTCATGTAAAGATGAAGAAGTCTTTTCCCACCACAACTCCTTCTTGTTTCTAGTCCTGTCCTTTCCCGCTGAGGAGACACACATTTCTTTAACCTCTGCTTTGGTTTGTATTTCATAGAATACTGGAAGAACACAGTGGGAATTGAGCTTTATGCTCAAAGATGTGTGTTTATAAGGGTCAGGCTTGTTGGAATTCCTCCCACTCTGCATGCAGGCACATTTCTCTGTATTTTACAAATACATGATCACAGGAAGCCACAATTTTGTAGCAATTGTTGTATTTCTTGCTACACACACACACACATCATTGTTCCATTTTTCCTCATACTCGTCTTTCCCTTCCTCTCCATCCTGCCTTTGTCCTACACACATAAACACACACTCACAGATGATCCTCTCCCTAGCAACACTTGTCACTTCATTATGCAACACTATCTCACTAACACACACACAGTGGCCCTGTCACCTTGGCTGCATATGAGAGGGTGTCACCATCAGAATACATGTATGCACGTGTGTGTGTGTGTGTGATGAATGAGGTCTGTAATAGATTCTGATGACCTCATGAGATTTGAAGAGGAGGTGATAAGCAAACACGCACCCCCCTCATTCAGTGTGAATCTGATTTTAGATGTGGTGTTTTACGCTGCAGGGATCTGATGGGATGCTAACAGCTGTGGGACACACACGTTGTGCTGCAAGTCAAAAAACTCACTGCTGAATATGATTCACATTTTTTTGTCCACTGATCTTTCACAGTCTCCCTGTGAATCCATCCTTCTCTTTTCCATCCATTTCCACTTCTCTTATGTTTCTCCCCCTCCCCTCCCCCATTATTCTTATTTCTCTTCACCCTCCAGTGTCTGGTTCTTTGTGTTAATGTCAACTCTCTCACCCCATCCCTGTTTTTAATCTACAGCACTTCCATTGTCTCTCTTCTCTTTTCTTCTGACCTCCCCTCTCCCTTTATCCCCACTCCAATCAAACCACTTTATCTTTAGCCTTTACAATAACTATTTTTACACTGTGGACACAAGACTCCTCATCCTTTAGCCAGCCTTTATTTTACATCTCGTATCAGGGTTTATAAGCAGTTTTTAAAACAATAACAATTAAAAACCATTGATAATACAGATAACTGCCCCTAACGCTGGAGAAAGCTCGGTGTGTAAAACACCATAAGACTCAGTTCTACGTCCAAGTGTAAATGATGTATAATGTATTTATGCACCTTATATTATTTTATACAACTCTCGTGGTAAACCTTCCTCTTTCTCTCCTCCTCCTCACTCCCATTTCTTCCATTCTTTCTGTACCTCTCACACTTGTCTTCAAAAGTAAATCTATCCCACCACCTCTTCTCCCTCTTTCTCCCCCTCCCCACGCTCCCTCCATCTGTCTCCACTTCTCTTCACTTTGCTGTCAGATTTGTCTCAATGGGATGCTGTTGCCATGACAACCAGGGTTATTAGGGAAGCTGTATTTATGCTTTCTCACACTGGAGCTGGCAGATCTGCTATAATGAACACACACACACACACACACGAAAAGAGAGAGAGAGAGAAAACCCCACCAGCTGCTTCTGTCACTGGCATCATTTCAGAGTGAGAGAGGACGAGAGACAAACAAAGACACAGAGGAGAGCGAGAAAAGAGGACTGACATATGTATCATTAAGCAAAACAGTTGTTGAACAGAGCTGAGTGTTAATATTCAGCTGTCAAAGAAACTTAAAGTCAAAACTAAAAACAAAACTGAGCTAAATGGGGACTCGATCATTGACAGTAGAGCTGTTAGTAGTTTTCAAACACATATAGTTACTGAGACATAAGAGTCTTCCAGAGACTTTACATAATCACCCAAGGCATTCATCTCTCTCAGGATAAAGTTCAACATTGTTATAAAAACTGCTTTGTTTTTGATAACGAGATGAAATGAGACCAACAGCTGCAGGATGTTGTTAGTTTATCTTAGCATTAAGACTCCAACACTTAATCAGGACACACTTGTTAATAAAGAGATGTTTAATCTCAGTGAGGTGCAGTATTTCTGGTAAAATGAAAACTGTAATGTAGGCTGAATGAGGAAGGAAGCTCCCAGCATGCTACAATATGTTCAGTGACTGTGCAGCCTTTACGAGTCTAGTCACAGCGATTTTGCCCAGTTTGGCAACATCATACGACAAATAGACCCCGTGTTGTCCAATCATGTCATGCCACATACTGAACTGATGGACACACTGTTGTTGTCAAGAAGTAATATAGACCCAACATTAACTCCCCCATAAAAACATAAGTGACCAGTGGACAGGGCCAGGCTTGCTGTTTGTCCTGCTTCCAGCTCTGATTTCCTACAGTACCACTGGTAAATGGTCTTATATAACTGTCCTCTATCTAGTGAGGCACACATTCCTGCACACAAGCATTCAAACACTGATGGCACAGCCACCAGGAGCAACCTGGGGTTCAGTGTCTTACCCAAAGACACTTGGAGATGTGGAATGGAGAAGCTGGGACTTGAACCACCAACCCTCTGGTTAGGAGACAAGCTGCTCTGCCTCCTGAGGTAAAAAAAAAACACAGTGAGTTCACAAGTAACTAGATTTAGGTGCAAAAACTCCTAATTGATCTGGCACAGACTTTTTTCTTGAGTCATTATCATTCCTTTGTGTGACACAACCTGTGTCAAAAGAAAAACCAGATCTTTGCTACTGTTGCTCTGCCTTTACTGTCAGCTCTCTTTAACTTGTGACCCAGAGCTCAAAGCCACAAAGACTAGAAGCATCCATGAAAGGCATGACTGCAGACAGAAACAACACAAGAGAACAAAACAAATCCTCAGAGGTCATTATGGTCCGACGCGTCATTTGCATGTCGCCCTTTAAGGACTATCTGAGAGTCATCAAAACCGCATTAGTCTTAATGAGCTGTCGGCTCATTAGGCTGTCAGCAGCAGCACTCCAGAGACAGAATCAACGCGTTTGTATTCAGCTGTGGATCTGAACACTAGGTGCCAACATGCTGCTACATTTCCCATACTGCAGTGCTGCTGCATCCACGTCACGGTTCAGAAAAGGCCAAGGGAAACGCCACAGGCTGGATGGCAAAACGTGGTGAATGTTTGGTCAGAGGGGCTGATAAACAAGTTTGTTTGCAGTATATACGCAGTGAGAAATGTTATATAGGAGGCAATGTGACGTTTATGTTCTGAATCTTAAACCGCCTCATGGCAGTGATACATGTTTATGTGGAGGCGGTTTTGTAGATTTACATAACAAGCACACGAGTGAAAATAAACTGTGGAATAAATGGGCTCAGTAATATGTGTGAGCGCACGGCGCTGCCTGTCTCATACGGCTGACAGTTAATAATGCACAATTTAAATGATTCATGTGTTCATATTCACATGCTTTGTTTGCTTTTCCATAAAATGAAATGGTAATTGCTCGTATGCTGCTGTGGCTCTGAGGGCTGCAGATGATTTTAAATGAACAGCTGAATGTGTAGAGCCAGATCTGAATGAAGAACAGATTTCTATAGCCTCAGAATGAACTGTTGAGAAAAATAGATCTGTGTGCAGTATGAGTTGATTCAGTATCATCTGAATCTGAATGGACCTTTTCTGGCAGTGGCCATTGTAATTTTCCGAGGCACGTGTGAATAACATCACTAAAGGTTCACTGCATCTGTTTTCATACACTCCTCCTTTGGTTTTGTGCTGACAGAATCAGAGACACCTGGTTTCTCCAGCTTGATTTCTACTGGAGCCGATGTGTAGGCCAGGTTTTACTGGGGTCCCATGTGAACATATACGGGCCAAGACACACACGGACTATCAGACAACGGGCCCCTGGGCACAGACATTTTAAAGGCCCCTACTCTCCCACATTTACAGGAGGAGCAGGACTCACATACTGATCACATGATCTATATTCAGCCTGTATCTTCTTGTGGTTGTTTTATATTTGTTTTTACTCTTATGTTCATCTTATTCATTTTGAATCTGTGTTGCACCTATTTTTACTAGTTGTGTCTATTTTTTTAGTTGTGTTGTATTGCTGTGCAGGTGTTTTGTGTCTCTCTTTGCCATTTTGGCATATTTTTGTCTTTGGGGTCTTTTCTGTCTCTTTTTAGTGGTTTTGATCCTTTTGTAGTTTTGCATCAACAGTATGTTTTGTCATTTTGTGGGAGTTTGTAGTGACTGACTTTTCAACAAAAAGGTTAATAGTCCCTTCACAATTGTCTGGTCTAGGGGCCCCCTGACCTCTAAGGCCCCTGGGCCTGTGCCCGGTCTGCCCATTCATGAATCCATCCATGGTACAAGGACTGCAGAGAGGGAAAGGATTGCTGTGACAACACAGAGTGTGTGATGCATCGTCATATTCAAAATAAAGCAACAAACCTCCACAGTACTAAATGCATGTTTGTACATGTGTGCAGGCAGCACAGGAGAGTACAATACAATATTTACTAAGACAGGACACAACAGTGCATCGCTGACCAGTCTGGTTTCCACCACTGAACATTGTGGATGTAGACTTCCTGCATAACCTGGCGTCTTGTGTACATGTTAGCTCAGCCATCAAAGTCAAGTGTGATGCTGTTTGGTCCTCCACCCTCACTTCAACCACATCTTGGATTTTCAGGCACTTAACCTGCAAAACTGGCAGTGTAGCCCAAACATTCAGGCATGAATGAAGCTACGTCTGTAACAGAACTGGATTCTGCTAAAGCTGCTTCAGACCAAGGTTAGACTCAGGTCTGCAGGAAAAGGAAAAGCACAGAGGTCAGGGTGACTAACAAACCTCAGCTTAACCACAGAGGAGTCAGATCAGAAGCTGCTCACACTGTGTGAAGTGTTGTTGTCTGCAGGTCAGAGCTGCAGACAGAAAAACAGGAAATGTTGTGGATCATTGTGCTCAGAAGGGAATGTAAATGGGATAGAACTGTGAATCATAATAAAGATGGTTTTGAGGAAAGACTGGAGATTTCCCAGAGGTTGGAGCTCAGTGGAGACTCCGTCACATCTGCCGTTTTGTGTGTGAGGGCAGGGAAATGAGGTGCATGTGTCTGTGCATTGTGGTTTTCTTTCCTGTTGAATGAAGGTGTGTACTTCTGTGTGTACTCTATGAGTCTGCAGGTGTGTGCACGCACTCATTTGAATCCCTTGATGGAGTTTCTCGCTGCATGTCATCAGATGAAAACTAGCTTCAAAATATGAATTCAGAAAAAGAAAAACATCATGTTTAATTTGATGTTGGTGCATTTTTAGTTGTAGTTTTTATCGTCAGGATTTGTGAAAGAGCTGATTATAATAGAAGAACAATGACAGTTTGGACCAAAGTGAATCCAGTTCACTGGAGTCTGCCCCAGTTTCTTGTCATTAACCTTCTGCTCCAGCTGCTGCAGCTCTTTTCAATTAAGATCAGGAGAAATAATAAACACAAATGTCACCATTGTTTATTTCAACTTACTGTATAGTCCTCTGTTTATTTCTTTTTTTATTTACCAGTTCATTCTTGTGTGTGGCAGAAAAATGAGGGGGTGGGGGACACGAGGCCTGTTGGAGGTGGGGGTGGAAAGGTGGAAAGGACTGTCACGTGGGAGAAAGCTGTTCATTTTCATCAGCAGTGGACTTTAATTAACTGTGGCATTTGTGCTTTAAGAGCTTATTGTCCACACTGGCTTAACCCTTTCATGCCTGAACAATAAAAGCCAGTCAGGATTTTTTGCCTCGGTGTTTACGTTACTGTTTGGACAAGATAAAAATAAATTAAATATGTTTCTTTAGATGTTAGCTTTTATTTATTTTACTTCCAACGGTCTCCTCCTCTGTTGCTAAGCTACTCAGCCTTTCTGGTTTTCCATCGGACATCTTGGTTTAAAGAAATTAGTGTTGCACTTTACAGTGGCTGACCAGCAGCTGTGGGATGTGTGTGGGGGAGGCGACAGTGGTGCAGTGGGTAGAGCAGTTGTCTCCCAACCAGAAGGTTGAAGGGTCTAATCTTGTTGCCTCCAGTCCACGTGTCGAAGTGTCCTTGGGTAAGACACTGAACCCCCCGATGGTTGGAGCCATCGGTTGAGGTGGTGCCACAGATGGCTGCTTTGGTTTTGTACGGAACCAAATTCCTTGTGTGTAACATGCTTGGCCAATAAAGGTGATTATCCTTATCCTTATGACACATTAGCGCCCACTGCAGTGGGCAATGTGCAACTACACAATCAAAGCCTGTGCACAGCTGTCCACTGACAAAACCTTAGAAAGAATCAACTGGACTTAGATTTCTAGATCGAACCATTTGATTCTTTCTAAGGTTTTTTCAGTTTACTATGACCTGGATGACTGAGAATCTGCACAGACACAGCTGTCCACTGTTGTAACCGCTAAATGCTGGGTTTTAAATGTCAGTGACAACAACTAAATGACATGTAGTTGTTTTTTTAACATGGTGTGTTAGTGTGTGTCACAAGCCACACGTAGCATATATTTTGTTTCCATCAATCAAAATTTCTGAAACATCTGAGAAATAGTGTGAGTTTAGTGTGTTTCCATCTTTATCAGGGAGTTTTTCTTTTAAATCTCTGTCAGTCTTTCTTACATCTGCTCTTTGTTGACAACAATTTTTCCAACAATCTCTTTATAATTTTTCATCTTCAATTTGTTTCCAAATCTCAACATGTTTTTCATGCCCAGTGGAACCAGTAGACAGAAACACCCCCACAGTCTGGTCAGGTATTGTGCCTGGAACTCCTCGTCGGAGGACGGTAGATGAGCTGATTTCACCTGTCACTTCTCCACAGAGAGCTGTCTGCGCTTTGCAGTTCTCTGTAATTTTCCAGTCTGCTCTGAGCTTCAGTCCTCAGCTTGACTTCCATTAGATATAGAAAATGCAGAGAACTGATAGAGGTGAGAGGTGAATGAAGAGACCGACAGAGACGTGTCTCCTCTGTTCTCCCACTTTCATCTTCCCTGTCCGTGTCATGCATTTTCACCCACTTCCACCTTTTCTCCCTTGTTGACATTTTCCTAAATTCCTCCTGGTTCCATCCCTTAATTGTCTCCATCTGGATTCCTCTCCCTGTCTCCTTGTTCAGCTCTCCCTCCCTCGGGTATGATTATAGGATCTCTGCTTCCCCTGCAGCATGCTGGGAATGAGAAATGGACGGTCCCATCTGTGTGCGTGTGACAAGTGATAAATGTCAGAGAAAAGTGTGTTGATGTGAAACTATTTGTGTGGGTGCGTGTGAGTCTGGTGATAGATGTGGTGGAAATGTGTGTTAATGGCATCAGTAAATAGTTAATGAGTATGGAGGCAAAACAGGTTGGAGCCCCAGGAGGTGATACTGCCGTAGACTTCGACACACTGAACACATGGCAACAATGATACCGGACAATAAAACAAGTCACCACCAGCTCCATGTGTTCAGTGTAAAGCTGTGGCATGTGGGTCTTTATGTCCAAAGACCCAGTCGCCTGTGAGCTGAAGGCTGGTGCATGTGCTGTCAATATCTTCACTTGAATCATGGCTCCCATTTCCACTTCACACTTAATTGAAGCCTCACATATAAAGACAAAGATATTTTCACTAACACTCTCAATCCTATTAACAAATGGGCAACAAGTGAGAGGAGACTCCTGACTGAGTAGAGACCCAACCAGCACTGATCAATCAGCTGATCATCGTCCTGATGATCTGATTGATCTGTTTGTCCCCAGAATGTCAGACACTGGAAAAAGTCCCACAGTGACTCTCCAGAACCAAAGGTGGCATCTCCACGCGTCTCGTTGTGTCCAACCAGCAGATCCACAGAGACTCAGCTGATTCTCATGTCTGACAAAGAAAAGCATCAGCTCCTCACATTAAAGAAGGTGGAACCAGAACATGTCGGTGACTGTTGCTTCTAAATAGCTGAGGTTCATTTTCTACCAGTGAACTGACTCATGGCTGCAGCTCTAGGTCACTGAATGGCTTCATGAGGACGACACAGTGGGTCGGACACAGTGGGGGGGGATCTGGTTTGGAAGGAGGAGGCTTCCTCCTAGCTATACCCCAGTCAGCTCACAGCTCAGGTTGTCATGCACCTGAAGCTGTTTGGTAAAAACTTCCAACCTCCAGCTCATTTACAACAAGTCGTATCAGCTAACAACTCCATAAAGTCAAACTCATGAATTAAACACGAGTCTTAGTCAGTATGTTAACGACATCCCTGATGTTTTATTGGTATAATGTTTACCATGTTCACAATAACTGTGAAAGTGAAAATGAAAAATTTCAGTCGGAATCAAAGTGGTCAACTGACCAACAGAATCAGAATCAGCTTTACCTGGACACACGACGACAAGTCAACATGATAAGACAGAGAAAAAGAATGGGCATTAGGAAAATAGAAATACAGTACTTATGGAAACAGACTGATGTTGCTGTACCTCGAGCTGCATCACTAGACTAAACTAGCACATTTCAACAATGTATATGCTGTAGTCCTCTGAGCTATGACAGGGCTGGTAATAAAAGCATTGTGTACTGTTTGATTAAGATATTTGATCCCACTGACTTCTCATTGAGACACCAACACTACAGGGTCTATGGATAATTAGGCTGAGTGGACTGAAGCCTGGAACATAATGTGTGATTACACCGCTCGCTCCTGCTCTGTATAACAATCAATATTCCATGAGCAAAGGGTAATGAAATCTCACCTCAAGCTTCCACAATTTAAAGGCTAAGTACAAAATAACCTCTTGGTTATTACACGGAACCACATCTGCTTCTGTGC
>NW_018128092.1:1194398-1201345 GCF_001952655.1 Monopterus albus
CTCTGACTGAGCTGCAGTAGGTGGAGGAGGTCCGTCTCTGCGTGGAGGATAGCGGTTTCAGTTCCAACAGAAGAGACGAGTCAGCGCTTCTCTCTCGTTCTGTTATTAATTTCACACTTGACTTAGCTGTGAATTCTGTCGAGCTAATGTGGCGGAGCCCGGTCGGGATGCCTATTGTAACCACACACACTGTACACACCAGTAGAGTCTAATGAGCAGCAGCACAGCAGGGAGCCAGGGAACGCTGTAATTATGAGGCACAGGAAAATCCCACACTCGCAGTCGACTGCCAGATCCACACAGGCCGACAAACACAACGATACCGGTGCACTGATGACTCCGATGTGCCAGAGCCATTCGTTATTCCACGGACCCGCCAGTCCATTATCTGCACACAGATGCTCACACTTACAGCCACTAACACAGACACATCAAGGTTATGACAGTACCATCATTCCCGACTGAGACTAAACCAGCCATTAAACACAATGAGGGGAATTTACAGGGGTGTGTACAATTAAAACAACATTTGAACCATTTCAGTTACACCTTTTAACTGATCTGTGTAGGAATGGGTGTGTTGTTGTGCTGAATTAAGGACGGACACCATAAATCTCTCTAAGTGAAGCTGTCTAACCAGCCGGCATCATCTGGGAACAAACCAGCTCCTGAGCAGGTTTCTCTGCGTTTCACACGTGTTTTAACTAATATAGCATCAATTTAGTGCTTTATTAGTTGAACATAACAATTACAAATATCCTGAGTCTGGCCCTAGATGCACACAGTGCACAGTGATTTCCATTTGAAATACTTTCTAAACTGTCTTGGCTTTGCACTGTGGTTTGGTGATGGGAAAAAGAGTCACGTCTTTTTGTTGTTGCTGAATGCTTTGACTTTCAGTTGACATTATGTTTCACTCTGCAGAGCGTCAGAGCTTCATCAAGTCCTGGCCACTGAAAGTTCTGAGAAAGCGATCGCTGCCTAGACCAAACCCAGAGCTGACAGTCTGGGCAGTGACTCAGAGGTCAGGACCAAGTACAGGAATCCCCCTCATTACACAAGAAACACGCACACACCTGCACACTGTTGATTCCCAGAGAGTGTGTTTTGTCAGGGTGGAAACTCCAGATGTCCTGTTTAATGGCAGGGGAAACACACATTTGGCGACCAGCCCACCACAGGCCTGGTAGAGGCTAATGGTTATTGTGCGTGCATTGACCAGCTCAGGCCTTATGTTCATCAACTCCCAGACACACACACAGCCAGACAAGCTTCAGAGGCAATGTCATGCATAACAACTGGCTGTGAAACAAAGGCAGGGGCGAGGAGAGGTGTGTGTGATAGAGCTGTGGGCGTCCATGCAAGTATTCATGAGCTGGTGTGTGCGTCTCACCTGGAAACAGCAGGGTAGTGTGTGGGTTCAGAGGCTGTCTGCATGTGTCTGCAGGCGTCAGTGTGTGTCTGCAGGCGTTCACTTGGGAGCGACAATTCCAGCATGCTTGAAAACCTAGAAATAAAAACACAGTATTTTTATTATTACAGTACACACGCAGTACAGACGCTACACATTCTCATGAATAATTACCTCTGTGCTCGTTTCTGGGCAGGTGTTTCTGTTCGAGTTGGCCCCGAGTGACGCCTGTACACAGCTACATTACTTATGCTAATGTGAGTCGCTGGCGGCTCGTTGCATGTGAGCTAGTTATGAGCTGCTGGATGAGGTGGGACCCAACCAGGGACTGGAGCCTTCTCTCTAAATTAGCATCTGTTACAGTACATGCCCTTGAGCAAAACATAACGCGGGTTTCATGTGAAATCGGCCTGAATGTGCTCAGCATCTGTTAACATGCAGCACCACGTGGGTGAACAGCTGAAAATGTGGTGCACTTGTCCTTTATTAATTCTGCTTAGAAGGTCTAACTTGAGGATCTTTGGCCACTACACAATGACTCCAAGCTGACAGACCTGACAACATTCAGCCTTGTAAAGCTGCTTTGTGGAGTTCGGTTCAACATTCACTCTCCTTTCAGGTCTGGTCTGGTCTCCACCTCCTGACAAAAGCATCTGGATCTTTAGCTGCTAAAAGCTCCACTTGGCTGTAAAATCAAAACTAGGAGCTAAAAGGAGCTACAAATCTTTACAGAGCTTCAGAATTGGTGATAATCGTTTCCTAAATCGTTCACAGCCATTTGATTCAGTCATAATATAAAATATTAAAAGCCAGACTAGTCTGAGCACAGTTGGAACAAGAAAAAGTGAATGCGGCACCGCACTTCCTGTATTCACTGCCAACTATGTGGGTATTTCAATCAGCAGAGAGAAATGATTCCTCATCTTTTATTCCACTGTAGTGACACCGACATGATGAATGCTGTTTAATAACCAGACCTTTTACCAAACAGATTTTCTTTTTTTTTTATTATTATTTTTATTCTCTCCACCCCAGTAACACCGTCTGTCTCTGCCTCCCTCTTTCTCTCAGCAGAAGGGTTGGAACAACTCCCTGCGACCGATGGACAAACACGAAAACATCAAGGTAGGAAGGATGTAACATCCATCAGCTTGCAGTGATCCTGTGCATGACTGACTTCTTTCCTGTGCTACATTCCTCCATCTGCCTCCCATCAGTCATGTTTAATAAGGTTCCCCTTCCATAAAGCTGATGACAGATTGGGAACTTTTCCTCCACACTGTCACTATAGAGCCTTTAATCACTGATTCGTCTGAGGAGGAAGCGTTGATATGTGTGCACTGTCTTCACTTCTCTTTCATAATTTCTTAATTTATTAAAAGCCAAGAGAAATATCTTAAGCCCTGATTTAAGTGAACAAAGTTTGAGCAGATCTCATATGTGGAGCATAAAGACTGGAAGCTGCCTCTCTGACGCCTTTCTTGTTTAGACTGGCCTGATGTTGTTTATGCTAAAGAAAGTTTTTTAACAGTGTGTACAAGGAGTCGGCTCAGCGCTGTGACAATATGACTGCTTTAACAAGACTTAGAAGAAGCCCAAATGTCTACTGCTCCTCGAGAGACAATCCCATGGACCACATGCTGGGGATTATGGGTAGAAACTAATTGATGCTGTCTGTCAGTTTTGGAAACCTGAGCAGAGCCAAATGAAATCTGTGCTGATTATGTTTGTCCACATGATCCTAACTGGTAGAAACACCTCATGATCAGAAGCTGCAGACCTTGACTAGACTAGACGCCAAGTGCTTCTCTCTGGGAAACACACAAACCCGCTTCAGGAACTCCTGCTTTTCAGATTTCCACGTCGCATTGAGCAGCTTCCCAGAAACAAATGTGTGTTAGAGCCACAAAGGGTTTCACAAATGAGCTGATTTATTACCTCAGGCAAAGAGACCACAGCTGTTCTGAATTATACAGCTGCCTTGATTCATTATTTATCAGCCTTCGACTGAAAATTTGTTTTCCTCTGTTTCACAGATTTTTAATCATATTCCTCGATTCCTGGTTTCTAGATTCTGGCTTGATTAATTACTCATGACTTACATTCTTCAATGTTTATTGCTCATGTTTTCAGTCCTGGTTTGTCAGTACATCTGTGTGTTCAGGTTATTTTTATATTGTTTTTGTTTTATGTGATTTTCAGGGGCTGTGAATGTTTCTGTCCAACACTGGTGCAAAGTAAAACCTAGTATCTGCTGACTACATTCTGCTGTTGACATTCGTGGTTCGCAAACAATGAAGCCTAATGAATTTGTGATTTTTGCTTAAGCACCAGGATAAAATTTCCACTTCACAGGAAATAAACTCTGATGTGATAACCACAGAATTTACCGACCACATCCGGGATGATTTCACAGTTGAAACTTTCAGTTTCCCTTTAGCAGCACTTGAAGACCAGAATCTCAACTCTGCACACCAGGTGCATGACGTAACAAGCAGACTGCCTGGAAATGTCTTTTTACCAGATTTTAATAGCACCACAACAGTTTTAGCTCCTCTCCAGTTAAGGCTGTAACTCATCAGTAAACTGTTGGTTCTGTTTATTTATGCTTTAGACCTTCATGTATTTTATTTCTAGTTTAGATTTTTATTACATTGCTTTAGTTCTGTCTTTGGGGGTCAGTAAAGTCTGGATGTTTTGCTGAAGTACGTGTGCATTCCCTCACACTAACTTTACATAAACTATTATGACTAAAAAAGCCCAAACAGCAGTAAAGTGCACAGGACATGCATGCATACAGACGCTCCCTGGAAGTTGTAGTAGGACATGTCTGGTTTGTGGGGTGATTTTTGGTGCCAGTCTTTACACTCCACCGCTGGCCCAGAAACTCAGGACCAGGTTACACTAGAAAAAGGGGGGGGGTTAAATTCATAGCAACCAAAGCCACTGCCATAATCACAGCGACAGCGTGCCCAGAATAGCCACGCCAGTCACGAGCACCGCGACAGCAGCAGCCAGTCATACAGTGTAGAGAGCAACAGTAGGCTAACTACCCTCAGATAATTAGCATTAGCTGCAGTAATATGGATCTGCAGAAGAAGCAGCGACAGTGTAGGGTGTTCTTATTCACCTTGCCGCTGTCAGAGCTCGGCCTTCCCATATGGATCAGCACAAATACAAAGTACTGCACTGTAACACAACATTATTGTGACCAAATCCAGAAGTTGTTATTTACAACCAAGCTAAATTTGAATGAATGATTAAAAAAATTGCCAAGTATATAAAATTAGATTTTAAAGTGATTATCTGACGTTTAATGCTTTGAGTTCTCTACAAAGAAAATGTTGTGTTATTTGTTTATAGACTGCTATGATGTTCTATGTTGGCTATTCGGTATTGTACAGCACTTTGTGCTTAGGTGAGCTGTAAAGTGCTTTAGAAATAAAGTTTATTATTATTATTATTATTATTATTATTATTATTGACCAAACCAAATTCCAACTGTGGCCTTTGGTTATTTATTGTGCAGACACAATGTAGCACATTAACTCTTTACTTATCGCCTATATGTAAACTACACACTATAAATTCCATACTCTGAATCTCATTCCTTCTTCAGGTCAGAGGAAGAAGATCCTCTCAGCTCCTACTGGACAGATCACAAAACTCCCAGGAGTCTTTGCAGCAACCCGGCTCTGTCCGCAAGAGTCACAAGAGGAAAGGTAATCGCATCCCAGTAACACATGTCAAACGTTTTTTAAATGAGGCTGCTTTCACTGCACACAGGTGCTGTGTCTTTAAAGCTCTGCTGTCAGGCAGGAACCTTCTCTTCTCCTTTAATAGCATCGCTCTTCATCACATCTAACCAGGATTTGTCCTCTTTCTCATCTTTCTCACGCTTTTGCCTCGTTACATCTCATCTGGTCCAGTTTCACCTTCCAAGTCACATTTTCTACTCGCACACGTCTCCTGACATGCCCTCTCAACCTTTCCTCTCTTCTTAAGTACCAAATAATTTTGTGTTAACATTCAACTTTTACCATCTTTTCTTGTATAATTGCTGCACATCAGTTAGTTTGTCATCTGTCTTCCATTTAATCAAACACCAGGGCTTGAAATAAAAATACACAGCACACATACAACTTTCAGGATGATTTAAATATTCCACATCTGTAATCTGAAATAATCTGAAAACAAATTAGATCATTTTTCAAGTGAGTAAATCAACTTAAATCATCACAGGCCAGCACCAGTGAGTCTGTTGTCCCACTGAGGGCATTTACAGAGCAGAGGTGAACTGACCTGTGAGTGTGTCGGAGCTGGAGCTGGCAGCGCAACAAGAAACGCACACTCAACTCATCCGTCGTTTGTCTCGGTTTCTCTTAAATGAAGCCTGGACGTTTTCAAGGGGGCGACTATACCTGCTAAGTTTGTCGTCCTGCAGTCAGCTTCATATTTTATTTATTGTAAACTCCTAGTGAAAAGGGGTCTTAAATCTAGTCCTACAGATTTGATTAGATCACTCAAACTTGGCCATGACTAAGGAAACCAGAGATGTACAGAGCCCTTAGTTTTGGAGGAGGAGTAGAAATGAATACATTTGCTCTCAACCATTTGGATTTTGATATAAAACAGTCAGAATGATCTTGTTTATTCCTCTCAGTCTTCACAGTGTCAGTCTAAACTGAACCCCTCCCCCCCAGGTATGTTAGTGTGCAGTGGTGACGGGACCGGCAGCACCTCCATCTCCTCTGTTGCCATGGTGGCCATCCCAGACTGCATCGACAACGCTACGCAGACAGACATCAGCTTCCAGAACATCGTGCCGCTGGGGAGGAGCAGAGGCCACCACCATGGCCGAGGAGGTACCTCCTCCCCTCCACCACCTCCCCCCTCTCCTCCCCTCCCTCACCTCGTGGGATCGTACGGGACCAGTGAGCTGTATGTCCTCACCTGTTGTCTGTTTTTCAATCTATATTTTTGACACGATGGAGACTGATGTTTGTGCCTCCTCCTCCTCCCTCCAGCTGTATGTTTGAGTACAATGACCCCAACGACTACTTCGATGTCTCGCATCACGAGGTCGACAGGCAGGATGACCTGGAGTATGAGGTGAGGGCTCTGCTGCTTTATTACCGCAGACTAAATGTCAGCACAAAACAAAACAGTCCGAAATTGTTCACTCCCTTAAACAGCAGCTCTCAACCTTTTTTCAAGTACTGAACCTGTTGTAATTAGCTTAAATGCATCAAGATCCCCCTTCCTGGGATAAATTGACATGCCCAGGTGCAGCTTTGTGACAAGTACCTGCACTGTGCATGTGTGAACCCATGTTTAAGTCATTTAGTCTGATGAATCCATCTGGAGAATAAACAACCAGCAGGGGTTCTTCACATACCTGAAGGCAACACTAAAAGGAATAAATTACAACAGTTTAGCAGAGCAGATGTGCTTCAGTTTGATTAGCTGTTTACAGGGAAAAGAAAAGGAAAGGGAACAGGAGGACAAAGTGAAAAGGACTGAGCTGGAGGATGGG
>NW_018128092.1:1201418-1219834 GCF_001952655.1 Monopterus albus
GCTGCTGTGTTTGGTGGAGACAATGCTTGGACTTTTTGAGCCCTTCTACAACAGGCTCTTTGTTTTGTCTGTAAAAGCTTAACGAGCCACTGTTTTAGCTGAACAGATCGTTTCTGCTCCGCTGAGTCGCTGCTGCTTCCTGAGACTAACAGCAGCTTGGTCATTAAAGAAGTCAGCAAAGTGGAAGTGCTCAGCCCTTTCTGGATCATATAGCGGGGGGAGGACTCTCTTCCCTCATGACCTTTTCCAAGCCATGTTTGTTCTTTCTTTTGTTTCTTTAAATTACTTCCTAGTCTCTTACCTTTTTAAAGTTCCCTCCTTCTGTTTCTCCCTAAATCAGCCCCTCTCATGCCCTCTAGCTAAACAAACAGGGTGGCTGCTGGATCTCTGCTGGTCTACTACTGGTCTTAACTGGCCTACTGTAGTCATCAGCTGGATTTCATCATCTATACTGGTCTTTCAAAATCCCAGCTGATCACTGATGGTCTAGTCTTTCATGAGCTAGTCTATGGTCTCTCATCTTGTAAGATCACAACAATTAACCTTTGTTAGTCTGAGCTGGTTTTTGGTACTTTACCATAAGTACTAGATGCCACATGAGCCACTTCTGTCTAGTATGGTGACACTTAACCGCGGCCGCCACATTGACAGGGGTGAGGCCTAATGCATGTCTGTGTATAAGGGCAGGGGGTCGAGCCACACTAGAACCACCAAAAGTTAAAAGATGAAATGCATATCTTGGCAGGCTATACGTTTCTCTTTTAGTTATATTTCTAGTGAAATGTTCATTTTTTTCCTCATGTATAAACTTTATTTACATACAATACTTATACATGTATGGAATGGAAGGGCTGTGCAGTTCAACTGTTCTATATTCTGATGAACCAGTCTCACAGCTGTTTGCAACTGCATCTACAAATGACTCAGAGGTGCATTTAACTGTGCACGGTCTGGAAACAAACTGATGGGATCACGCCTTCGTCTGTCCAGATGCGGAAACTAGTGTACACACACACACACACACACACACACCTATATATTTCAGGGATGGGACGATATGACTTTTCCTTAATACGACTTGATGCACTATATTCAGTGTACAGTTCGATTCAGTCACAATGCAATTAAAAATTCAGTGACAGTGTAGAACTAGCTACTTGTATACTGCTCAAAAAAATAAAGGGAACACAACATAGTTGAATGTCTTATTTTTTAACCCCCCCTTCCAGCACTGGTTTGATTCTGTAAAGAACAAACATCCTGACTTACATTCAGTTTTACCATCTTATTAACAAAACGTATTAAGGCTCTGGTGGGACCACACCATACATATCGCTAAACAAAATGATGCGCGTTGTGACATTTTTGTATTGTTCTATTATTTTATATTGTCCCATCCCTAACATTCTGTATATCTATGGGTACTTTATTATGATCTAAGACACTTTGGTCTAATGTTTTTATGATAGGTTTAATGGTTTTAAGGTTGTTTTTCATGATCTACTGTAAGCTTGTCTGATCCAAGATGGTTTTTGGTCCAAGATGATCTTCACTGGTCCACAATGGTGTTTGATGGGTCTTTAATAATCACAACTGGCTCGCCAGCTACAGTAGTTCACCAGCTGGCCACGCAGGTTGTTTCTACATCACCACGCTTGTACCTCACCTTAAGACTACATAAAGACCAGCTGCTCCATCATAAACCAGTTCAGACCATTAAATGTCCTTCTTACTCCAGGAGGTGGAGCTGTACAAGTCCAGCCAGCAGGAGAAGTTGGGACTGACCGTCTGCTACAGGACGGATGATGAACAGGATCTGGGGATTTATGTTGGAGAGGTGATGACAAGAATAACTCATTTAGCCTTTTTTTACTTTCTCCAGACATTAATTTAACCTCCAGGTGGCTCAATAATCAGTGAATTCAGTTTGTTTGTAAAAAGCAAAATGCTCTGAGTAATGATAACACATAGATGTTACTACTTCTATTTCTTATTCATTCTGTTAATCACTCTTCTTATTCATCCACCCTTTTCTTATCTATTACCTTCATTAATCACATCTTCCATCCAACCAATTACTCCCTCTCTCTCCAGTCATTCAGCCTTCTTGCACTGATTTACTCGCTCATGTATGCATTTAGTCACCATTAATCAATCTGTTCCTTAATTTATTTAACCCTCTGTTCTTTGTTTATACAGTATTTCTCTTTCTCTCCCCATCACTTCAGGTCAACCCAAACAGCATAGCAGCCAAGAATGGACGCATCAGAGAGGGCGACCGAATACTACAGGTACTCAGGCATTAGTTTGGGCTCTCTATTGGTGGTTCTGTTTTTATAGTGAACCATCCTAAACTGTCAAAAATCAAACACACAAAATGATTATAAAGTAACCAGACATTTCATGTTCCTGTATCAGATTAACGGAGTTGATATTCAGAACCGTGAGGAAGCAGTGGCCATTTTGACCAGAGAGGACAGCATCAACTTCTCCCTGTTGCTGGCCAGGCCTGAAATAGAGGTGACATCACATGACCCAACACAATTAAACCACTGTCCCAAATCAATGTCCAGGCCTCACAGACTACAGGTAACCACAGTAACAAAAGTTAACCCTCACTGGTAACACTAATACCTCTGTCATATAAGAACATGTACAGTGAGCCGCAGATCGTCTACAGGGTTTCAATAGCGTTCAGTAGTCTTCATATACATAGTTAGTGGAATAGGGTTAATATACTACAAATAATGAAAATGCTTCAGGCTTGGTACTAATGGATCTTTGGACTTGACATGCTTGATTACTAGACAGGTGGAATAACTGGCTTGCATAGTACTAAACTATTTTGAATGCGAGGTTCCCCAAAGCTCCATTCTTGGACCTCTTCTGTTCAGCATCTACAAGCTTCCACAAACTCGGATTATGGTGAAAAACAAAATGTGACCATAATTATGCAGATGATAAATTATATAACAATGTCATCAGGCAGTAACGGTCCCATAGGAGCACTGAGTGATGAAAGTTAAAAAACAAAACAACACACACACACACACACACACACACACACACAAAATACAAGCAATAGTTTTTGGACCTAAATAAGAGCAATTAGATACTGGAGGTGAGTGACTTTTAAAGTTAAACACCACAGAACAAGTCAGAATCTTGGTGTAGTCATGGACCAAGACTTAGATTTTAATATCTACACTGAGAAATTGATTTTATTATGATATGAAACAATAGGTCTTCACATCTGAATATGTGCAGTCACTCAATATTTAGGATTGCCTGCTAGATTATAAATAAATTGATAATAGTTTGTCATTTTTGTCAGTTGAATTAATATATAACACTCACCATTAGTTTAAACTGAGGGAATCCCTTTCTTTGAGCTACTTTCTTCTCATGTCACTGCTGATGTATGGCCAGGGAGAGAGTCATAGAAAAACCCACTTGATTCATAGTATAACCTCAGGTCTGGTTTCTTCCAGAAGGGATGTCACGAGTGCACCGACTTCTGGCCTTTTTATTGTTTATTTGTCCATCTCTCTGTGACCAACATACATGAATAACTAACAGTTATTCATGACATTCATAGTACTAAACTATTTTGAATGCGAGGTTCCCCAAAGCTCCATTCTTGGACATTTCCAAGAATGACATTTCCTCTGACAGACTTCCATCCATCCATCCATTTTCTAAACCGCTTAGTCCCAAACGGGGTCACGGGGGGCTGGAGCCAATCCCAGCCAGCTGCAGGTGAGAGGCGGGGGACACCCTGGACAGGTCGCCAGCCTATCGCAGGGCTAACACACAGACAAACAACCACTCCTACGGGCAATTTAGAGACACCAATGTCTTTGGACTGTGGGAGGAAGCCAGAGCACCCGGAGAGAACCCACACAAGCACAGGGAAAACATGCAAACTCCACACGGAAAGGCCGAACCCAGAACCCAGAACCTGCTCGCTGTGAGGCAACAGCGCTAACCACCGTGCTGCCCTCTGACAGACTTATCAGCCCAAATTTAACTTTTTCAAATATCAGTCAGATAACTTGGTATTTCTAAAATTTTGGTCATGGCTCTAAGGAAAGGGTCGGCATGTAACACTAGATGGAAATCCTGAATGAGAGACAGATATTAACAGAATGAAGCCAAAGATGTCTGTTTTCTGCTGGACAGGTAATTTAGCCTAATAAGTAAAGTCTAAATGCAAGTTTTAGTTTGATGGCTTTTGCTAGAACTTGGGCAGAGCGGGGTAACCCACTGTGGTCAAGTCAGCTGCACTTGTTTTCTGATTCCAATGAGAGCTTTGCTGAGGGCTGTAACCTGCCGCTTCACCACTAGATGTCACTAAATCGCTCACACTGCACCTTTAAAAATTGTGTTTTAGGAAACATGATATACTCTCTAGCTTTACACATCAAGCACCAGCCTCTGCAATCATGAACTTTCATCTTGCACAGTGGCAGCCTCCCACTATTCTAAACCAGTCAGTCTAACCAGCATCTAGTCAATTCACTAAACCATCATAACACAAATAAAGTTTCATCACCAAACACATCACTGCAGTGGCTTTTTCACAAGCTGAAACCAGCTTCAGTTTGTTTTCACAATCAGTCTCTGTCCTCGCATCACGCACCACATATAGTATGTGTACGTGCACTCTGTGCGTTATTACACTCGGAGCCATGATAAATGGTTCTAGTATGACAGCAGGTCCCAGAGTGGGTGTCCACATCTGCTGACACAGGAGAAACTGTGCCACGGTATAGTCACACATGTCAGGTAAAACACACTCACTCATGCATATTCACTGATGAATGTGCACTGTGCGTGCACACTGGCACATCAACCAAATGAATGGGCCAGTCTGTCAGAATTCAGACAACTCTGACACTTTAGGCAGTCAGATCGAGCAGGAAGGAGAGAACAGCAGATGATGGATGTTCTCTTGACTAAGAAAATAACAAATTAGGAGGTGATGGGGGAACAGCTACAATGAGGGAGACGGAGCAGAAACACCCAGGATAGTGGCTGGTAAATGTGTGCTATTGTTTTCCCCCCACGTTTAGTGACACATCGGTCTGTCTAACAGCAGATTAAGGTCTTTGGACAGCTGCTGCCCAGATTTATCATGAAATATACTGACCCCAATCCTGTTTTGAGTTTAATGTCTCAGAACAATAATGTTAATGAGAGTGAACATGAATTACTGACCTTAAAAAGTGTAAACAAATATAGTAAAATACCCAGTAAAATGAAACTGAACCTAGGTACACAACTGCAGGATTATTAATATTGGCTGGTGGTGTTATATTTTAAACTAGCTTTTGATTTTGGGCAACTGACATAATTTTATTAAGAAAAAACATGATGTATGTTGCTGTCCAGTGAAGACAGAGGGGAAGGTATCAGAGGATGAAATGATGAAGGGATGATGGATGAGGAGAGGAAAATGGAGCAGCACATTTATCCCATGTGACCTGATTTTTCTGTCAAGGTCACACACACACATACACACAAGAAGATGGTTTCATGTAGCTTCATACACAGCTCCAACACAAACTGCGATATTTTACAGTAGATCATTAAAAAATAAACAGTTGGTCCATCTCTCAGTGCAGCCCAGTGGCTCCAACTGTAGACATACATCTTGAAAACACAACTTTATTTATACACCTCAAAAATATACATTTTTAAAAAAGCAGCTCAGTGATTTCCTAAAATAGCTGGTCACTGTAAGAAATAATTTTTTTCAGGGGACTATTTTCTGCAGCGGATGAATCTACATTTGGTCTCCAGTGAGTATTTGTGACAGCAGGACAAACAATAGTGCATGTGCATGGTGATGAAAGAAGAGGTCACCCAGTGCAACACTGTGGCTCACTGGTGTGTGTAAATAGCTCTTATTACAACTAAGGAGCTCTGTGTTGAGAAAATGTAAAATATCAGTTTTAATGAAATCTTAACTCTTTGAAGCTGTGACACAACACATCCTCATTTAACATCAGAAGTACAAGAGCGCAAACATGGATACTGACTAATACCTACATACACAGATGTTGTAGAAAGCAACACAGTGCTGACAACATTATTTCCAAGTCAACAAGGAAATGCTGATGCATGAAACTGTAAACGAGAAGCCACTTTGTAGTGTCAATAAAAGACATTAAGGATGGAGAATTTAATACAGAGGTATCTTGTGTCAGTAACAACAAAAGTGCTAGAGTCGCTCATATTAAAAACCGTCCTATTGACGCACAGAATAGAGCTGGCAGATTTTTCTGCTGTTCTTCATCACAGTATTAGAAAAGTTAAAGTCAAGTCTCTACAGTCACTGATGTGGCTGCATTTTTCAATAAGGCATCAGTGAGCTGAGACAGCAGCTACAGGATGTGTCAGCCTATCAACAACACTGACACACAACATTCTTTAGAAGTAAATCAAGAAAGTACCTGGTGCACAGGCAATATTCTGAAAATCAACACCTTGGCCTCTTTAGTTTCCTTTATATTGTCACATAAATTAAACATCAATGTTCTGCTCATCTTTCCAGAACGACATCCCTGCTGATCCAGAGGAGGACATGGAGCTGACACTGGAGGAAGGAGGCTTCTGCTCAAACCCCCGAGCCTCTACCTGCTCCCTCAGCTCCCCTCACCTTTCTGGCTACTACCGACTGCGTTGGGGAGGAGGAGGCAGAGAAGGTGCAGGGGGTGACGTAGAAGAGGACGAGGATGGAGAACAAGGAGGGAAGGGGGACAGAAACCCACCCGTCCCCCTCCCTCCTCTGCTGAGCCTCGCTCCACTGTTGTCCAACAGCCAGGAGCTGGACAGCGGAGTGGGCCGGACCGACGACAGCACCCGGTGCGAGGAGTCGTCAGAACACGACCTACTGGGTGATCAGACTAGCGCCTGTAACACCAACACCACCAACACACCAGGAAGCACCAGGAAGTTCAGACCAGGACCCAGCCCCAGGTAGGACAGGTGATTTAGTGTCTGTACTAAATGTGTCAAACCCAGGAGCGTCAGTCCTTGAGTGTCTGAGGAAAACTCTTTTGCCAAATTTTCATTATAATTTAAACTGACATACATGTAAACCATGAGGACAGGAACAAATAGCAGGAGGAACTTTCAGAGCAGTATTCAATACTTTCATTTTTTAGTGTATCACAGTAAATCTCTCCTTGTTGTCTGTCTGCAGGTCCAGTCCCAGACCGAGCCCCGGCCTCGGCCCAAGTCCCAGGCCGAGCCCCAGCCCTGGCCAAGGACGAGGAGACACCACTCCTCCTTTCCTCCACCTGCGAGATCTCCAGCTCAGCTCAGACTCGCTCCCTGGCCTGGACTGGGGAGGAGCAGGAGCAACGTATAGCCCCCACCACCACCACCACCATCACAAGGTACAGCAGGAGGTGAAATGAGAAGTCTGCTGATATTTTACATTTCACTTAATGTCATCAAATGTTAGTTAAATTGAGTATTTACACTTAAATGCTTTATACTTCTACTCCAAAACTTTTAAAAAGAAAAATTGTGTACTATTTCGTGCACTACATTTTTGTATTAGAGAATTGCAAATGACGACCTTACTGTTGTGACACACACACCCTGTGTGTGTCACAGCCTGATCTCTCTCGTCCCTCCACTGGGACCAGAAACCATTAAACCCCTCAGTGTCCACACTGTCCCTTCATCTCCACGATCACACACTGTAGTTTGTTCTGGCTCAGTCCCACACACACTGTCCTGCTACCACAAACACTCACTACAGACTGAATGTGGATTCAGCCGCCACTGAAAATAGTCCCCAACAAATGCACCATTTCCTCCTGTTGTTTGATTAAAAATTACATAATGAAGAAAAAAAAACTATTTTGATGAAAAGGAAGAATATTCTCCCTCTTTTCACCACAGATAGTTTTTTGAACAAATACTGTGACAAAACTAAATAGAGAGTTATTCTCATACTAATTATGATGCCAAAAATATTTTTCATTTTAGGCCGCAGCTTAGATCGTTTCTGTAAAATGAATTATCTTGCCGGTGTGTCCATATGAATGCTCTTTCCATAAATATCCTCAGAGTATAAACAACCATCCTTTGAATATTGTGAAATGATACAAGTGTCAAGAAAGTACTAAGGTTTCAAGAAGCTAGACCAGAGTTCCAAGACCTGATGTTGGCTGCTAACTGACGGCTAACTACTCTCTGACCTGCAGCACTACCATCACCATCACCACCAGCCCCATCTGACAATGATGATGATGCCAGGCCTGACGGAGGAAGAGTGCCAGCGATACCAGGAGCTGCTGGAGATAAAGTGCCAGTATGAAAAGCAGCAGAGAGAGGCAGTGAAAACTGACTGTGAATGCACCAAAGCAGAAGAGCCAGACCAAGATGAGAGAAAAGAGCCAGAAAAAGAAGAAGCAGCTGCTTCTTCTGTGGTGGTGGACTTGAACTGCAATGAGACTTTAAGTGAGCATGAGATGGCGCTCATTGAGGAGGAGTTGCGGCACCTGGAGTTTAAGTGCCGCAACATTCTCCGTGCCCAAAAGATGCAGCAGCTCAGAGAGAGATGTCTGAAAGCCTGGATGATGGAGGAGGAGGCCGTGGCAGCTGGAGCAGGTAACCATGACAACTGGCATCCTTTAGGTTTCATGGAAATGTTCATTATTAACTGACAGAAGTGTTTTAAAATTTTTAATGAAGACATCCCACCCCCTGCTTATGACTAGTTGGGATTCTCTGTCTGGTTGTCACCATGAGGTTGGACAGACAATCAGGGAAGAGTCCAATTAGTCCCGCTTCCTAATTCTAAATACAATCTGCTATCTGGTTGCTGTACAGGTGCTAATCTAGAAAATCCTATCTTGTAGGTATGGGTGATGACGATGAGGACAATGATGACCCTCACCATCACGAGCTGTCCGCCATCAACGAGCTCCCGGAGCGAGAACGATCGGACGACAAAGACAGCACCAGTGCCTACAACACAGGAGGGGAGAGCTGCCGGAGCACACCATTGGTCAGCACTGAGCAGATCCCACCTCTCCACAAAGAGGAGGAGGAAGGAGACAGACAACGGGTGTCTTCGCCTCCTCTCCTCCCAATCAGTCGCCTTCCACCTTTGCACTCCCCCCTCTCCCCACGGCGTCACGGGCGAGACCAAGAGAGATGCCGCCTCAGCTGCTCTTTCTCCCCGAGCACATACAGGAAGTATGAATTGGCCAATGGCAACATGGCAGACGGCTCAAGCTCCACCCCCTCCACACCGTCTAAGTTCAGGTCTGTACTACTATTAACACATCTTGGTAGTTTAACCTTTGTAAAACTGCATGTGTATCTTTGTTTTTACATTTAAATACCAGGAGCTGTGATGCTCTATTTGTTGCCATCCTCAGGTCTCTGACCAGAGAGGCAGGGTTGTCTTCAAGAAGGGGTGTGGCCGATGGAGGGCGGGGCTCCAGAGCAGGTACACAATCTGTACTGCCCCAGCTTGTTAACCATACAGAAACCCTTCCCTTCTCTTAGGTTTCACTAACAAACCCAGGTCTGGTTGCTCATGAGGAGACAGTTCCATGCAAAAGTTCCTCAGTAGTGTGGCTGCCTGCAACACAACAGTTAACAGCCATAAAAACTCCACTGGACAGCAACAAACACAAGTCTTTCAGGAGTTCCAACATCTGTATTATGTGTGTCTTCATTCTCTCCATCAAACAAATCCAAACTCAGACAGCAGCAGGAAGAAGGTACAAACCGAGCACCTAAAAGCACAGCCTGCTCTTTGTAGCAGCAACACTACACCTTGGTCTGAGATCAGTCAGACAACAGCCAATGATATCCTGTAGTTTCTATTGGCCAGATCTGCACTCACACAAACAAGCCAGTGAACCTTAAATGTGATTTTCTTGGTTTATTTACTATCTCTATTCATTATCAGCTACCGACAGGTCCGGAGGAAGAAGTGCAGAGTCCAGTCCCTACTTCACCAGGAGACACCAGAGCCACAACAGACCATTAGAACGCTACCAGAGCTGCATGACACTGCCCTCCGAGGGTCTGGTGGACCCTCTGGACAGGATGAGAGACAGAGCGAGGGCTGAGGGTGAGGAGAGAGGGATGGCCACAGGAAGCAGTGCCCCAGCCAGCCCCAGGAGTGTGAACAGTGCCCCCTGTGGTATGGAGGTCCATCATACAGGCACATCGCGGTTAGGACTGGCCTTACCACTCGGTCTGACACACTCATCACTGGCTGCTTCACCACAACGCATGGAGTGGAAGGTAAATGGTGATTCTGCTCATGGAAAGTCAAAGTGCAGGGTCAAATGCAAAATCATGGTTAAAAAACAGTTGAATCAGTTGTTCATTTGGAAAATAATCAAAAAACCGATGATTTGGAACTTGATGAAAAGAAGGCCTGAGTAACACGTCAACATTCTGTGGAACTGAATAGTTCAGATATGATCTGTTTTTATTTTTAACAATTTGTCCAAATTAATGATCAGTGAAGCAAATTCTATTAAAGTTTAACTTCTTAGTGTTCCTTCCACGTGTATGTATTTTGTGAGAAACAATTGGTGCACATCTGTTTCAGTATTTTCTATGTTATCTATTGTGATGTGTGGATATCAGATTAAATCCAGTTTCAAGAACAAAGCACCTAAAGCTGTAAGAGGTGTAAATGTCTTTTTCTAGCAGGACTACAGACACGATTCTGGGCAACTTCTTTGTCCTGTTTGTGTCCAGGTGAAGATTCGGAGCGATGGAACCCGCTATGTGGCCAAGCGGCCAGTCAGAGATCGTCTTCTTAAGGCCAGAGCCATGAAGATCAGGGAGGAACGCAGCGGGATGACGACCGACGATGACGCAGCCAGCGAGATGAAGCAGGTACAGTAACCACAGCTATGAGCAAGCAGGAAGCTGGATGAAGGTTAACTACAGCAAAGCTACACGAAGGAGAGAAGAAGTTTAACTGAAGCTGCTAAGAGAAACTAGTTCTCACTACCCTGTAAAAAAAAAGATCAAATTGACAATGTACATGTGATACAACACAACAAAAGAAACACAGAAAAGTCACGACAGCAAAAAACCGAACCTGAACATGTCCTAAATAAAACACTCCCCTCTGGGTGAGTCACATTATATTTGTTATAGACAAATCGACTGTGTATTTTCTGGCTACAACTGAAACAGTAATGAGAAAAATATTTAACTTGCACCTTTTCAGACTGTTTGACCGACTTGAACACTGGCCTAAAAATGTCCCTGACGTCCTACTGGTCAGTTTTGTAACATCTTTAACTTTCCCTGTTTAGACAGTATGAACAGCTCGAACACTAAGTAACAGTCTTGTCTTTTTACTGGTCAGAGCAGAATCTCTTGTTTATACGACACGTGAGCCGTGTCCAAAAGTTCTTATCCAACAGCTGGTTCTGTCCGATGCTGGAAGCTGCTGACATGCAGCAGGATAACGTAGAAATAAAAAATGGCAAAAAAGTATCTTAACTATTCAAATCACTAAACAGATATTAAGGTAGCGTAACTACCAGCAAAGTACTGGGCACACAGTGGGAGATGCTGCTCAATAAACCATGTACAACTGGTTTCCAACAGGGCCGATACTGGAGCAAAGGGGAGCGGAAGCAGCAGCTGCTGAGAGCAAGAGAGTACCGACGAAGAAGAGAGCTGATGATGCAGAGCCGCCTAGACTACCTCAGAGGAGACAGGTCGGGTTGTACCTGAGATTTATCTGTGCACTTTGGGGAACTGAGTTACATAACTGTCATCTAACTTCATCAAGTAAAAACACAGTCATTAACTGTTTTACATGTATTTTTAGATACTCCCAGTTTATAAGAACACGTTTGGCAGAGATGAATGGGTTATTTGGGTGTTTTTAAATCAGTTTCCTTGGTGCTTTGCCACAAGTTCAGGGTTTAGCCATCTCTGGGTTTACCACCACATCATGAGATCTGAACAACATCATCTTACCTTCAGCTGCTGCGCAGATACCATTCACTGGGAAAATATCCCCAAGACAGACGTTCCCTTCAGCTGAAACACAGACTAAAACATGCAGGTGTTTACTGGTGGTTGTCAGACAAGGACACTTCCTTCTTCTTCTGTTGCTTTTTCAGGTGCATCACCACCACCTTGTGAATTGGAGGTGAAACAGTATTTGTCCTAGTGTCCAACCTAAGACCTAATCAACATGATTTCAACCACCTGTGAGCTCAGTGAAAACTCTGGCAGTGGAAGGCTTAAAGGGCCCCAGATGATGAGTAGAGTGAATAACAGCAGTGCATATAATCATTTGGCTAACGTCTTATCTGAGGCTGCATGGTTAGACCTACAGCTTGTTCACTGAGTGCTGAAACTCCACTGTCAGAAAACCAAACCTGCAAGCACAGAGTTGTTTTCAGTGCATAAATATTTTACTTTATTTAAAATAATATCTGCAAGTGAGCGAGTATATTGATGCCAATAGAAATTAAGTGATTTAAATAATTAAATAGTTAAACAGAAATGAAAGTCTGCTGATTTTTATTTGTTCATGGAAGATATCAATGTAAAGACACAAGATACAGTTCATGTTTATATGAGACATTCGTGGGGCTCTGTACTAACTTTTCACAAGAGACAAAATACTTTTACAGTTTTTCATATTACAGAGAGTTAATAAAGCTTTATGGTATGTTTTGGAATAGATGGGCATTTATCTGGTTTGCCCAAGATACTATACTCATTTTGTGCACACAAGTCAAAAACATTTGCCCACAACACAGTATTAACTTGTGCAGCTAAGATCTGTATATTTGCAAACATTCACATGCACTAAATATTCCTTTGTACAGACAAAATGATACATTTCTGTTAGGTGCCGTTCACACCTGTCAGTGAGCGAACGAGAAAGAGGCGGACCCAGGTAGCTGACTTCGGTGCATGCAGTGATTTATTATATACAGTGATCAAGGGAGTGACAATACACAGAGGGAAATAGTGCGTAGTCCTGTCGATGAGTAGTAGCCGGGTGTTTGACCAACAGCAGGAGGTGAGGAGATGGAGAGCTGGGCCGAGCTGTGTAGGTGGGGTCACTCCTGGGCTGGTCGGTGGTGATGGTGGCTACTGAAGGTGGAGACAGAGAGATGATGACAATAGTAGAACAGATAGGCGACTGAGCATTGACCTGCCTGGGAGGGGAGAGTGGAGCCACGGTCTGGAGGAACAGTCCATGGGCAGAACACAAAACAGTAGCTGGCTAGGGGATAAATACATACAAAACAATGAAAATGCACGGAGAAAAAATGGCCTAGTGACTAGAAAGAACTGGCAAGTGACTGAGGAGTGAAACCGGGTAATATAGTGAGTGACCTAATCAAGTACAGCTGGTGATAAGGGAGTGAGGAACAGGTGAACGTGATAAGAGTAATTGGGCAAGAGACAGTAGGAAAGGAGAGGGAGGCCAGAGCGGCCGAGCAAACCTGACAGTTTCATCTTTCACCACTACAGGGTTTGTTGGTGTCTCTTATTGCAGCCCATGGATTAAAGCAGTGTTACCTTTTGGTTTTATTTCCAGAGACCCTGCTTTGACATCGGGCATCCCTGAAGACCACCACTCATCCTCGAGCATGCAGCTTCACCCCAGACAGGACTCACCCAGCAACAATGTCCTATTACTGAGCCAGAAGAAGATCATGAAGAAGAGGAACCGCCGCATCCTTGACAACTGGTTCACCATCCAGGAGCTGCTGGCTCATGGCTCCAGATCGCCAGATGGAAAGAAAATCTACAACCCTCTGCTTTCTGTCACCACAGTGTGATCTGAGGACAGAGAGGAGGAAGAGCACGGGGGGGGAGAAGCTGACAACACCAGCCAGGAAGTCAAAGGTCAGAGCTTCTGCTTTCTTTGAGCTGGAAGGAAGATGGAGTGGAAGTCTTAGGACATTAGGAAAGGAGAAGAGATTACATAAAACTACTGTAGAAACATTTGGTGACAAAGTTCTGCTTAAAACTGTCGTCTGAACTGTTTTCGAAAGTGTGTGCAAGTGGAGAAAAAGGAAAAGCTGCAGAAGGAGAAGCCTGAAGTTTAACAATGAACAAGTGGCAGCAAAACCAAGTAAACATGTAAAGACAAACAGCTGTATATTATCTTTGGGTTGGAAAGTTCACCCTGGGAGCAAATGACTTTTTAGGGACTGGATGTTGGAGTCAATTCCATTGCTTTCCTCTGCTGCTGGTACTGGACTGGATCCTGATCAGGCCACTGGGACTCAGAATCAACTTCTCTGATTAACAAGGACATGTCATGTCAGTTACAACATGCTTCCTCATTCCTTTCTCCTCACATTTTGTCCTTGTATCCTACCCTGGCTTGACTAAGGCACAAAAGTGAGGGAAACATGGATGCAGTTAGGGGAACTGGGCTTCACCTTAAATGTCTCATCACCGGTGAATAAAGACAGTGAATGAAAACATCAACCTGCTCATCAAACTTTGTTGTCATGTTAAAAAAAGTTTCAGAAGATTCAGAGGAAACAACTCAGTGTCTAAGTGACTTTATTCTGGGAGGATGTAAATGTACAGAAATCTGTGGTGGTCACCGTGGTGCAGAGACACATCGGCACACACAGCTGAAGACCAACGTTCAGCCAGGGTTGTTGTTGTTATTATTATTATTATTATTATTATTATATGTTAAATTGTTAATATTACATTTGTTGCTTATGGGTTTATGGCAGGATGGCCAGAGTGTGTTCGGGGCTTCAGCGACAATGACCATTTTGGAGCTGTGTAAAAAAACAGATGAAGACTGAACAATGAAATGCATGAAATACTGAATATTGTGGATTATTGGACATCATTTTTAAATCTAAACTGGTGTAGCTTAAAGCATTTTAGTAGTGAAAGATGTGAAAGTGCAGAAAAATGCTGAGCAAATAAAAGAGAGACATAAAATGCTCCCTGGTTTTTCTTTGAGCCATGTAACAAGTCTTTCAACCCTGGTTGTCTGACAGCACTCAGTCGGGACAAATAAAAACTATTAAACTCTCAGTGACAAAGTTAGTTGTGTTTTCCTACGTTTAACTGCTGCTGAGATTTGTTGTTTAAACATCTGTCTGACAGAAGGACCTCACACACACACTACAAATACATGGCTTTGTGTTACAGATGAGAGCAGGTTCATCTTAACTCAGTGTCAATTCACTTTCAATTTGCCAGAATCCTGTTCAATCAGTTTTTGACGGCACCTACCACGCAGGTTAGTGCAGTTTAAAGTGATAAGTCAGTATAACATCAGAACAAATAGGTTTTCCTCTGACATGGGAAAGTGAAACAGCGGCCGTGTGGTGACAGGCTCGCCCGGACGTTTTCATTATGATTCCAGCAATAAACAGGACTAGAACAATCATCACACTTTCATACCGTCGATGTAATGAACACCTCAGCCCCTAGGGAGCAACTAGCAGAGCTGGAGTGATTTGACTGGACAGAAGGAGAATGGAACAGAATCTGTCATCTGTCCAGCTCGTGTACCAGCACCGATCCAAACCCCTCCTCCGCCGAGCTGGTAAGTGGCTGAGTGCAGGAAACAGTGACAAGGTTCAGTCCAGTGAATAACAAGCTCGGGGAATTAGGAGGTCATCCGTGGGGTAACGGAGGAGGATGGATTCATCCGCTGCTGAAAACAGTCCCCTGAAAACTGTAATACATGAGAAGTGTTTGCTGAAGTGCGAGCTGCTGTTGTATGAAATTACAAAAGAACCCATGTGTCTGAGGTAGTTTGACACACTTTCTTTAAAGAAACCTGTTGTTGGCATCAACACAACATCTGACTCACTGCGATACACTCACCCACACACAACTTGAAGTAAAACCCCTTTTAGATCAATGAGTTCACTGCATGAGCCTGTGCAGTGGCAAACCAGTCAGGACAGGAGGGCACTTTGTGTTTCTCTTCACAGTCACTCATAAAATATCTTTACTTCACTTTAATTCATCAAATATTACATTTACAAGGAAACAGCTGCTACTATTAAGATACACAAAACTATGCACAAACTACACAAACAGCCTAAAGCGTGCAGCATTTAGTGGACAGTAGAAACGGCTGCAGCGCCCAGACAGCATGGCGCAGCAAACACAGGAAACAAAGGTGTGAGCAGGCTTCTGATTGGCTCAGGTGTGGCCTGTGGTGCCGAGCGGAGGCTCCGCCTTCCTCGGAAGGATCCGGACAGAAGGTTTTCAACACCACTAACGTATCACACCTACCTTTAACACTCTAGATAGCGTCTGTACTGAACAGGACAAGAGCTTTTTTATTAGTAGCTTGATTTTTGTTTTGTTTGTAAAATGCTGTGAAACAGTGTTTACAGTTTTATTTTGAGTTGGGCTCCCCCCACCCCGGCACACCACAACCTGGTGTCTCTTCAGGTCCATGCTGGGTGTTGCTCTGTGCATTAAAACATTTCATAAGCAATTCTCCTAAACTCTGAAAGGCACTGTTGGTCACTTACTGTAGTTCCACTGGGAGACATCACTGTAAATATGACAAGGCTGTAAAACTAGTGACCAGTGGTAAAAGAAGGAGGCAGAAGGCCCAGTTCTGGATGAAACTCGGCCATCTACAGTGAACAAATGGCTTTTTAGGGACTGGATGTTGGAGCGTTCCCTACTGTAACGGTTTATTACAGTATGTGTGCGGAGTGCATGTGAGTGTACTGTAGATCTGGGCCTGATCCCTGCTGGCTAAATCAAGGCTCTGGTAGACGGAGTCTTCACATGTGGAGACTGGAGGACATGTCTCATCTGTGGAAATCTGAAACAAAAAGCAAAATGTCACAGACGCTGTTAAGCAATGAGCCATTTAACACACACAGGTGGTCAGGAAATGAAACAAACCAAATACAAGTGGCTATAGTTATCCCCATTTTACCAACAGTGTGTCATGTTAAACTTAAATATGTTCCCCAGGGGGTGGCATCGTCCTGTGCCGGTGGTTCAGGGTGGGAGCATCACCAGTACCCTCCTGGTCCTTCGTTGTTTTAAACACCTTCATCAGTGCTTTTCTTTATGTTGAACGGGTTGTTGTGTTTAATTTAACATTTACAGACACATTGGTTGTGTTAGTTTTACATTAAAAACACGACACAAAACAAAATTAATTTTATCAGACCTTCCACCAACGAAGCCAAAAGAAAGTTTCAGTGATTTGTCAGTTACTTTGTGAAGTGTCCAGAGCCAACTTGTGTTTTTTTACCTTTTTGTCTCCGGCGTTTGGGTTTCCTCTCGTGTTCAAATCTGTGGAACACAAATATTTCAGGTCTTTATGTGAATCTGTTATAAACATGTGGACGGAGGTGGCAGGAGACTCACCAGCAGAGCTCCTCTTCATCTTCAGTTTGTAGAGCAGCAGCAGCAGAACAACAACCAACAGCAAAGCAAACACAGACGCACAAACCATCAGAATCAAGATGAAGTAACCTGTTGAACAGACACAGGAGGGGGAGGCGGGGAAAGGGAGAAGGGATTCTGATTCACTGAACTGTAGGAAACCACAAAATAAAACTTCCTGTGGGTCAGACCAGACTCCTGCTGAGTCATGCTGCTTCTTCACCCCTATGTTTAGATTACTGGTCAAGTTTGATCTTAAATCATGAAGTTTTTGCATCTTGTATGAAACCTGATGTTTTACATCAAACAAACATTGTGATATCATTTAAATGCTGCAGGTTAACATCAACTTTCTGTAAGTTTAATGTGAAATTTACTGGTCTGTGTGTTGACTGGTGTTAAAACAGAAATGACACAAGCAGCACTGTCGTGTACCTTGTTCTAGGGATCCAGGTGGCGTTTCAGGTGTGGAGCCGGTGGAGGTGGAGGTGGTGGCCACAGCTGTGAAGAGTGATGACACATCAAAACCCATCACATATCACAAAAACTGGGTTAATGTCTTTTAGACTGTAACGTTACATTAAACATAAAACTCTTCACCAACATAAACAGATATGAACTTTAAAAGGAAGAAACAGAAAGTTTAATCCTGGAATAAGTGAGTTAGTGAAGCTGCAGACATGTTAGTTTGTTTTGTAAATCTGTACTCGTTTTTGTTTACATTTCAGAAATTGTAGTTGTGCTGTTTTCTCTTCCTGTGCAGAGAAATGATTAGAAATTGAACTCAACATTAACTTTGCCTTAAACTTAAATGTAATCCTGCTAAAATAAAAAGATGTTTCCACTGATAATATTATCATGTATTAGAAAAATAAACTGTTTGTTCATGAATCTTATCTGTAAATAATGTAGGTCATTTGTCATTACATGCAGAGAAAAATAACAAAACTTATTTTGAGTTCACTTTAAAGCTGGTACAGACAGAACTGACAGGGACCAACAAACACACTGATCAGGTT
>NW_018128092.1:1220216-1222135 GCF_001952655.1 Monopterus albus
CAGCAGGAACTCACCATCTTTAACAACGTTGAGGTACACCACATGTTTATTTATAACACCACTGTTGGTACCACAGCCGTACCATCCTGTGTCAGACTTGACCAGCTGTCTGATGACCACATACAGCACTCCTGAAGTCACACTTGTTTCTTGATATTCAATGCTGTATTTGTGGTTGTCAGCTGAGTTAGCAGTCGTTGCAATGAGAACATCTTCTCTTTTACATTCTGCTTTACAGAAGAACTTCTGCTTTCCAGGAAAAGAAACCTGGCAATTAATTATGGCGCTTTGTCCTTCAGTTTTTGTGATAGTATCTGCATCGACGAGCCCCGCGTTTCCCCCACACAGAGCTGTTGAACAGATGTAAATGAACACTGATGACCAGAACTCTCTGTGTTGCAGACTTACTGTAAAACAGACTGTGGGTCGATCCGTCACTTCACGGTGAAGCAGAGATGATACACAGACTTGTAATAGTGGTAAAGTAGCAGCTCTCATATTTATAAGTATCTGTGACTGGTCAACATTTTTAAAGAAAGTGCTCAGGAGCCTGTTTCATCAGCTGAGTTAGCAGTCCTTTCACACAGCAGCTCCTTTACTGTGCAGAAAAAGAAAACTGTTTATTATTATAAGTTGGATTATAGAGATGTTGCCGTGGCAATAAATAAAACTAGAATGATAAAATCCTGTACACAGTCTGACAGCAACATAAAAACCCAATAACTAGCTTGTGTGTGTGTGTGGTGCAGCAGAAAGAGATGGACAGGTGATCAGTCCTGACCTGAGACGAAGCAGAAGAACAGGATGTGGTGGATCTTCATTCTGAGTTTGATCATGATGAAGAAAAGCAACTAAACTGCCGGAGAACTCTCTCGGTCACTTTGTTCCTTCCACTTCTGTTGGTCTGATCAATATAGAAGCGAAGGTTGCCCAATTTTATTTGTACTTCCTCTCTTCTCTCTCTGTGGGAATGTGTCCTATGTCGCCTATGTGACCTTTGTAAATGAAACCAGTGCAAAGTGAATTTCCACTGAATGTCAACAGTGGTCACATGGTGCATCAGCAGTGTCAACTAGTTCATATTTAATGTTCACCAGGAAGCTTACTGACACTTGTGTGAATATATTGTCTCTTCCTCTTTGTATTCACCTCTGCTGTGGTTCACATGATGTCATTCACTGTGGTTTTGACATCGTCTCTGTTTAAAACTTACATCTGTCTGTGTCATTCAGTAGCATTTTACAGGCTGTTCCTGCAAAATGAAGGAGGGTTCATGTGTGAAGTTAAAGGGGAACTGTTCAGAAAAACTCATCAACATGTTTTTCAAAAACCTTAGGAAGAAATCTGACTGTTTTGTCCAGTTTTCTTCACCCGGTAGCAGGAAGTTCTTCTGTAAGAAAGAACATAAAGAACTGAAAGAAGTGGTGACAGAGCTCAGTGTGGCAGGCACAGCTTAGAAGATGGATGTACAGCAGAAGGAGGGTTTCTTTCTTCAAGCCTCATGCAGCTGATCACGTCCAACTCAGAATGGTAGCACACTGGTTTGTAAAGATATTTGGTTCCAGGTTCATACTGCAGCTTTGGTCTCTGAGGTTCTGATGGTGAGTTACCATTGAAAGTACCTAAACCTGAATGTGAACACATCATCTTACAGGAAGTACGAACAACATACAAACACACTGTCTGAGAAAACAACAAGGGGCAGCACAGACCACATATTTAAGGAATGAGGTCAAGGTCGAGGTCAAAGTGTTTATTTGTCATATGCACAGTTAGGAAACGTGTTTCCCTGTACAATGAAATTCTTACTTTGCCGTCCACATGAATGCCACAAAATACAAATGAAATATAAAGTAGATAAATAAGTAACACAAAATCTAAGGCACTTTAAGCAGCAAATGCAGCAATATAATAAAAAT
>NW_018128092.1:1222578-1225302 GCF_001952655.1 Monopterus albus
GTGCTGGGGTTGTGGGTGGTCTTTGAGGATGGAGGCAGCTTTCCTACACACCCTGCAGTGGTAAATGCTCTGCAGAGAGGGCAGTGGAGTCCTAGTGATCTTCTCCACAGTCTTTACCACTCTCTGCAGGCGCTTGCGGTCCATAGCAGTAGTGCTGCCATACCAGACAATGATGCAGCTGGTCAAGATGCTCTCAATGATGCAGCTGTAGAAGTTGCAAAGGAGCCAGTTCCTCAGATCATTATCAAGGACCGTTTGACCACATCCTGCATTTGCTGTGCAGTAATAAATCAATGTCACAAAGTTAACAACCTGAGTGTTTAAAGAGCCCGTGGCTGTTCATTTTGCTCACTTCCAGCCATTTAATGTTTAATCTTGGGTACCACTAGATTATCTTGGCACCCATCATAACTCGAAATAGTTTGTAATAGTTTCAGAATCAGAGAGCCAGAAAGCCTCTTCTTTCAAACAAGAGGATAGTTTGTGAACACACACAACTCCTGCTGCTGGTGTTGTGTCACAAGTGGACAGCACAACGAGCCAGGATGGCATTATTTATGAATGTCTTCTCCATAGGGATAAACAACAGTATATGTACCGATGAAAAGAGATGTGTAACATTCTAAACAAAGCAGGTAACTGAGAAACCCCATATTTTAACTGGCATAATGCAGACATAGTAACTTCTCCAGCCTTACAACAATTCTCTCTAACGTTACAGAAACAAGGCATTAACAGACACACAATGTGGTTTTTTTAAACTTACAGTTAAGTCCCACTGGTTAGTGGAAACATCGCTCCCTTTCAAGTAGCTCCAAGGTTGGTAAATCAGCTGATCAGTCACCACTGTGGAGGCTTCACAGGGCTCCTAGGTTAGACCCGGTCGAGTCCCTGTACAGGAACATTCCCGGACATGCAGTAACCTCAGGCCCTGTATTTTTCTCCACATCTTCTGGTCACATCGCAGCAGCAGGAGGGGAAACAGATCCACAAAACCAGGTGCAGTCAAAAAATTTCGCTTTTACAACGACACTAGTGGATGTTTGTTATGTATTCATTGAAAACATACATAACAAACAAGGCAGTGTAACATTTTGCCAATATAGTGGCGCCACCAGTGGATGTCAGGCAAGCTCATGAACGGGTAACGTACTACTTTATTTTGTTAGAAAAAACGTCTCGTGAGTGAGAGTTTGTGAGACTAAACTGAGTTGCTTCTGCATAGAAATACTAGAACATACCTTCACCTCATTTTTTACGCTTTAAGTCATGTCTAAGGTGAGAATTCACCGTTGTAACGTTGTAGATAAGTCAGAAAACAAGGCTCATTCTTATTTTCAGTTGATGACACATTAATGAAAACACAGTTATGCATACTATATCCCCTTTCTGGTAATAAATCATTCTAGATCTTATAAACTGCACCTATTATTTATTTTATCTTTATTTCACAGGAAATCCTTTTGAGATTGAGATCTCTCTTTAATGGGAGACCATTCAGCACATACAACACAATAAAGCAAATTTCCATTCCTTTAAGAGAAACTTAATGCCACTTGTATTTACTTCTTTATCAACATAGTAAGAAATGTTATTATTATTATTATTTAATCTAAAAAACATTGAGTGCATTTTTTTGTGCATTACAAACAGAGAGGAGGCCACGGGAAATGAGGGAGGGGGAGATACAATAAAGGTCAGTGGCTGGCGCCTTGGAGCCCAGACCACAGGGACGCCAGCGGAAACATCCGATGAGTTGCATTAAGCGCACACGCTCCTGGTTGGATCTTTATATGTGAAAACAACAGCTTTTGAATTTGGAGAAAGTAACCTGCTCTGACATCTTTTCCTTTTTACTGCATCTTCCTTTCTTATGTTTCCTGATAAAATAGGATGTTTGGGTAGGACAATAACATGGGAATGCACCAGTCAGGGGTGGAAGCTAGCGCGATATCAGACAGGAAGTTTTAGACATGTGTCAATGTCAAGTCATAACAAAAGTACAAGGCAAAGTACAAGGTTTCTGGTCAGACAGAGGAATGAAGTGATAGAGACACTTCTCCTGTGCTTTCTCCATCAGGAACAAACTCGGGATGAAACTCCACCACGTTCTGTTCCTCTGCTTCACATCAGGTGAGGACTGATCACCTGTCTCTGTCTCTTTGATGCTGCAGTGTTAGTGTATATTTGTTTTTCACTTGCTGTCTTCCTCAGACGTCCTGCTGCTCTCGGATGTGTTCTGTTACCACTTTCTGCTGCAGTACTTCCACAGTCTAATCTACCCACTGCAATTTAATCCAATCTTTTTTGACTTATCCATTATTTGTTCTTGCATAATTATGTGACTAAAGTTAGAAAGTACAGTATGTCTGCAACACAGGAGGTACTGACCTTCAGTATTCCCTGTTCATGCCTCCACCAGCACTGTGGGATGGAAACACCATCAGTGCAAAACGCAACATTTTTACAGGAGCTGAAGGAGGAAGTGGCACAGTCAGATGCCACTTCACAACATCTGGAAGCGGAAAGTTCTTCTGTAAAGAAGAATGTAGAGAAGAAAACATTCTCGTTAAAACAGATGGCATCAGCGCTAGCAGAGGCAGATACAGCATTAAATATACAGGTGGATCTTCTGGAAGAGGATCTGTGTCTGTGACCATCAGAAATCTGACCCAGTCTGACTCAGGATGGTACACGTGTGCTGTGGGCACATCTCTGGTCCCA
>NW_018128092.1:1225856-1235463 GCF_001952655.1 Monopterus albus
GGTATGGCTACGGCTCACCTTTGTCTTCACAGTCATACCACTTCATTTTGGTCCTTGTTGTGGATGGTGAGATAGTTTTTATTGAATGTCCTGGAAACATTTCTTTATAATCCTTCTCTTTGATGCTCATTAATCTTAAAGAACTCATAGTAAACAGTTGTTTAGTCATTTAAATTTGACATATAAAACCATTCATGAGGAACACTTCTCTTCCTTTCCCCCCCATTACCAACAAAGATATCATTTTAAATGACCTGACAGAAATACAAATAAAAACACAGATTTTTCTTTTTACATCAGTCTGGAACAGCATTTCATTTCTTCCAACTGCATTTCTCAGTATTTGTTCATTATCTGGTTGTGTTTTTACTAATATATTCACAGCTCCAGGCACTACCAAACCAAACCTGCCTCTCCGGCCTTTATCCACACCAGTCCCAACAACCTCCACAACACCAACCACACTGGGCTCAAGCTCCAGTTCAGGAAGCTCCACAGGTTCATCGGTTTCCCCTGAGAGCAGCGAGCAGCCTGCAGCTGCAGGTGAGACCAGCCTGAGAAGTTTAGCTGCTTCTCTTTACTTATGAAGGCGAGCTTCATATGTAGAGCTGTTAGATTCATATCAGAACTGAATCACAATCTGATTGTTTGTGTTTTCATCATTTACAGCTCAAACCACTTCAAAACCTTCATCAACACCAGTCCCACCAACCTCCACACCACCAACCACACTAGGCTCAGTCTCCAGTTCAAAAAGCTCTGCACCTTCATCAGTTTTCCCTGAGAGCACCGAGCAGCTGGCGGATACAGGTACACTTCATGGAGCTGCGGTTTCAGACATCCAGACCAGTATGAAAACCCTTTTTCTGGAGCTTTCTTTAGGCTAATTTCATTTACTTTGGAAGCAGAGCGTCCTGGGATTAAATTAGTTGCTTCCTCATATCAAGAGGAGCCTGTTGAGGTGGGTCAGTCATGTGATCAGGATGTTTCCTGGACACCTCCTGTTGGAGGCTTCCCAGGCCTGTAAAACTGGTAGCAGACCCTGGGATAGACCCAGAACATGCTGGAGAGATTATATATCTCATCTGACCTGGGATTTTTTAGGGACGAGCTAAAAACTGTTGCCAAGGAGCGGATGCCTGCATTAGTCTGATTAGCCTGCCACTGTGACCTGACTCCAGAGAAGCAGCAGAGAGTGGATGGATGGATCAGACTATCTTATTTGTGTTTTCACTGTTTACAGCTCAGCCCACTTCAAAACCTTTATCCACACCAGTCCCACTAACCTCCACAACACCAACCACATTGGGCTCAAGCTCCAGTTCAGGAAGCTCCACAGGTTCATCGGTTTCCCCTGAGAGCAGCGAGCAGCCTGCAGCTGCAGGTGAGACCAGCGTGAAAAGTTTAGCTGCTTCTCTTTACTTATGAAGGCGAGCTTCATATGTAGAGCTGTTAGATTCATATCAGAACTGAATCACAATCTGATTGTTTGTGTTTTCATCATTTACAGCTCAAACCACTTCAAAACCTTCATCAACACCAGTCCCACCAACCTCCACACCAGCACCAACACAGGGTTTAAGCTCCAGTTTGGGATCATCCACACCTTCATCTGTTTCCCCTGAAGTCACTGCCCAACCGACAGGTACGTCAGCTTTCTGTTGGTCCACCTGCTGATCAGAGTCCCTCTGCCGGCTTCAGATCACGTTGCTGTTTCAGCGTTGTGCCGAAATCTCACATTCATTTTACAATAGCAGTGCATAGAATGTGAGGAAGTACGTGTTTTATTCACCGTACAAAACGTCATGTGGTTTAAATGACACAACAGTTGATTACAACAGAATTTGACTCATTTTTATTTAGTTCCTTGTAACATAGGAATTAATTCCTTTTTTGTACACCTCTTGTCTCTCTCTCTTCCCTCCCAGCCTTCTCCTATGCCCCTTGGCCAGGTTACTTCTTCCCTCTGGTTGCATGTGTGACCCCAGTGGGTGTGTTCCTGTTGGCTGCTTTTCTGTGGCTCCTCTACAAAAGGAAGACAAGGAGCAAACAACAGACTTAGTGAGGTGACTTTCTTTAACTGTGAATGTCTGTTTACTGTTACACAACACTATAAGATGAGAGGAAATCAGAAAACCTGAGATTTCTCAATGTGTTTGTGAACAGAGCAGACTAAAGCTTCCCACTGTCAGTTGGTGACTCTTTTTGTTTTATATACAGATGCAGCCACTCAGTATTGTGCACGCCAGCTGTGAACCTTCCAGGTGCCCCCCTTCCCCTGTTGCCTGAAGGCGTGTCTAGATTCCACAATAAATACATCCATTCATGAGCCATTCCTTGATTTGCCCAGTGTCACCATTAGATGGCGTGTGACTGCCTGAAGGACAATACTCACACTGCAGAGTCCTGGTTTTGTTTAGGCCATGGTTTATACAGTATGTCTGCCCATAATCCTTATGGTACAGGTGCTGCACCACATAAATAATTAACTGTTACACTGGTCAAAGACCTATTAAACATGGTTAACATGCTTGTTACATTATATATTAATAAATAGTAAAGTCTTCTAGAATAAAGTAGATAACTTCTTTGTGAAAATTCATTTGAAATCTGATATATCACTGAGCTGCTGTCAAAACCCTGCAGTTATGTGGACTGTGTAAAACCATACTGTCCATAGAGCTTCTTTAAAACACAAAGGGCAGAACGAGGGTTTAATGGCTGGGTATCACTGCACTGTCTTAATGTACGAATTACTAGTTTATAGCCTACTTGTTCAGTTGCTCTGTCCCTTAAAAAAAAAAAAAAATATATATATATATATATATATATACTGTATATTAGGCAGAAGACAGTCTACTTTGATCTGCTGCCTCTTCCTGGGTGTCTCTGTCCTTCACTTCCTCTTCTTATCACACCATTTGTCTTAATTATCTTCATTCACAGTGGGCCAGTAGAAAAAATGGTTAATGTGTTTAACCATGATGATCAGCATCTATGGATTAGTTCACAATTTTCCAAGTCTGTCCTGAAACAGAAGTCTTGTAACAACTCCAGAAAAGCACTACAAAGTAGCTTTACACAGAATAAGATGATGGATTTTATCCCATCACTTACACAGAAACTACATAGTGACAGTCTGTAAGGCCATTATATGGGACTACAGGGAATAAAAACTCAATTCAGTGAACTTATTATGAGCAAGAACGTGCACAAGCCGGGCTAAAGGTGCCCGAGCAACAGCCCAGAGAGCACTAGAGAACCTGTGTCCAGGACTTCTGAACTTTTAATCTCAATCAGATCCGATCAAATTTGGAAATCCAACATTTATTGATCCAGGATGCAACAAATCAGCCAAATTTTGTCCTGGCATTTCAATTCAGGATAAGATCACCCTGATCCAGATTTAGATGTTTCAAGCTGACCAGATCCTGAATATCACTGTTCTAATCCTACCTTTCTCATGAAGAACAACATATGGAAACAAACAGTATAGCAATTCAGACCCATTTTAAGGATAAAAATATATATTTTCCAAGTACATGACACTTGCTTAAAATCATGATGGAATTGCAGTATAAAAAATAATGAATCCATCCTGCTGATAAACTGAACCATCTATGGATTTTCCTCTAAATGAGACTGGGTGATTGTGCAGTGTGAGATGCTACGGTCCACAGCTACGTTTGGAGGTCGACTCACTTCCATACAGCACAGTTAAACAGTTTGGAAATGGACTGACATCTGGTGATGGAAACCTGCCAAGAAAGAGGAAGACAAGGAATAAAAACAAGTGTAAAAATAAAAAATATTCCTAAAAATTGTCTTTGCAAATTTTTCACAAGGAAGGAAGTCCATCCACCGTGTTTTTCCAGCATCAATAATACAGTGTTGAAATTATAAAGTTAGAAATGTGGCTCTCTCTTTATTTTTTCCAGGCTGAAGACGACCCCAGTAAACTCCCCCCACAGGTGAACTAATGCAGTAGGACATCTCGCCCCACGGCGCCCGGCGCTGCTGCTGTCGACAGTGTTCCTCCGGTAGATATGAGCTCTGATGTCCCAGGCTCTGCCTCTGTAGACCACTGTTACTTCACAGGAGCCATAACTGCACAGAATCCCTGTATGAATGTAACTTTTTTCATGTGACATCCTGTGTTGTCACATCTTTTATGTCATCTCGAGTTTTCTCTGTGTCTTATATGTTGGTTTCTGTGGTTAAATGTGATTATCAGCCTTTGGTATACGCTCCTTATTACAAAATCATGTACTTTTTTGTAATTTTCTTCACTTACCTGCAGACAGCAGTTGTTTTACTCTTAGATGTTTTGCTCATATGAAAGGTTTGTAGTGAAATGCAGGCCACATATGAAGGCTGTCATTACATGGTCTGTGGTAAATAGCATGATATGACACTTCTATTACTGACTATAGTCAAAAAATGATAAACGTATTTCAGTCCAAAGAAATCTATACATAATATCTATTTTACTCCAAAACAAGTTGCTCAGCTCATTGAACCTACGAAGCTACAAGTTCCAACTAGAAGTCTAAAAGCTGTTTTTACAAAGTAATAAAGCTGAAGTTAATAAAAGCATCGGATGCGACGTCAGGTGGTAATAATATGTTAAGATTTATTTACAAGCTGTTTAATGGGTCAGCCATTTTTGTCTGAATCACACAAGTTGCCAACAAGAAGCAAACACACAGGCCTTTTGCCCTGTCATACATCATTTAGCTCACTGGGCATTAGTCAGAAACAAGCAAAAGAAAAAGATATGAAATGCTAAATTTCACAGTAATAATACAATAGCTACTGAGATGGTTAAAAATGAGGAACCAGTAAGATTGAACTGAGTTTATATATTCAGACATCATCAGTGTCAGTAAATGTACGTACTCCTCTGCTGCACCAGGAACGGAAAGGGAACAGCTTCTGGTGTATTATATGGCTCAAACACTGAATACAGAATAAATGATTTAGAAAACAAAGTGAGAAATGTATCAGCTCACTGAAGGACAGGCCAAGGCGGTGTGCAAGTGACATTTCTGTTTAGCAAATTTTAATGATACAGTATAAAATGGTACATTCTCTCTTCTAAAGGGGGAATAATATTATTATATTTGGAGTTTTGACTGAAAATTTTCATCAACTACTAGATGAATTACCATTAAATGTGGCTTGGACAGATTTGTCCCCCTAATAAATGCCTGCATGACCCTGAGGTAAAACATGCCCATAATAACAGATAATACCTAAAACGCCTGCCTGTAGCACACAGCTACCGCACATGTGAATAATGAAGCACCTGTTGCTCTGCACAGTAACAGAGTCAAATGGGCTCATGTGTGCACAGTGGAGTAGGTCTGGTCCTGGTCGCTGCTGGCTGGATCGAGGCTCTGGTAGATGGAGTCTTCACAGGTGGACGCTGGAAGACGGCTGTCATAGCTGACACACTGAAAGTTCAAACAACTCTTAATCTCCTTTGTGTCACTTTGCTTCCTCTCCTGTGGACAGAGCTTAGAGGTCTTTTGAGAATGAGGCATGCAGACCAATCTGTTGAATCCTGTGGTTACAGTATATTCCAGTCTTTTCCACCCTCTAGTGGCCAGAAATTAACTAATGTGCCAGGTTGTGCAGTCGCTGCCAGTGTTTTCTTGCAGCATAAATAAAGAATACCAGTGGCATGAAAATCTGAGACAGAAAAAATAATAAAAGACACTCACCTCCATGTTCTTGTTCTCTGAGTTCCTGTTTGTCTTCCATTTGTGGAGGAACAGCAGAATGACAACACTCAGCACAACAACCACAAGCAGACACACAACCAAGATGATCACTGGGTGAGTGGCACAGGAGGAGAATAAGGAGGAAGGGAGAGAGAAAGGGAGCAGAAGATAAAAGATTTGAAATCCTGGTGAAATGTGATTCTAGATTGTTTTTTTGTTTTTTTTACTGTGCATCACATCACAGGGATAAATAACATTAGGTGAACACAAAACTAAGCATGAAGGTTAGCCAATGTGCTGAATGACATGCCATTCCTGTTACTACCTGTAAAGTGGGTGGTGGCATCAGGTGAGGAAGGTGAGAAACTTCCTGAGGCGGTGCTCAACCTGTGTGCTGCTGCTGGTGTTGGTGTGGAGGCTGGTGGGACAGCTGCTGGTAAAGGTTACAGGGTCCAGTTTGGTTTGGAAGTGGTTAAAGGACAGTTTAATACAACTACAATTAGATACTGTGACAGAGGAATCCTGCGGAGAGAACTGTGATGCTGCTGTAGCTCCAATATGTTCACAAACAGATACAGATTAATTAAGACAAAAAGCAACAACTTTCAAACTCACCCTCAGTAACACTGATCCTGAACGTATGGACTGAAGCCAAATTCAAAGAACTGCCCGAACCACATTTGTACTTCCCTGAGTCAGACTTGGTCAGCTTTTTGACGATTATACGTAGAACAAAAAAATGTAGCTCTCTTTCATATTTGACGCTGTATCTGCCGCTCAGAGTTCGGTCACCAGTTGTTTCAATGAGAAGTTTTTCTTCTTTACATTCCTCCTTACAGAAGAACTTTGTGCTTTGAGAAGAACCAAAGTAACAGTCGACACTGACGTTTCCTCCATCATCTGCCTTATAAATGTTGATTTCTTCAGTGTTTCCATGCTGCAGTGCTGCTGACAGGATGAATAATCATTAGTGTTTCTGCAGTCTGTGACTTAACAACGTTCAGCAGCATTCAGCTGACTCTCAAATGGCACAGTTTGATTCTAATTCAGTGGCATGTGAAAGGAAACGTGCTGCATAATTAATTATTGATCAAAATGCATCAGTAGCCACTCACCATGTAGAACTCTGATCTCAAAGTCTTTGTATGGGTCTGGGCCCAGTGCTGTGCCCAGCCCACACCTGTACCGTCCTGAGTCAGACTTGGTCAGATGTGTGATGTTCAAAATCAGGATTCCTTGCTCAGATGATTTGTATTTACATTCAATGCCGTATCTGCCGCTCTGAGTTCTGTTCTCATCTGTTCTAATGAGGATGTCTTCTTCTTTACATTCATTCCTACAGAAGAACTTGGTGTGTTCGGACGAAGAGAAGGGACAAAATAGTGAGACATTTCCTCCTTCATTTCTCTGAAAAACTGTTAAGGCAGCGCTTTCAACCCACAGTCCTGAAGAGATGAACAGTTAAAACAGGTTAATGGTACAGAGATGATACAGGCAGCCAAAGTTCAACTCTTTAGCAGCTGGTGTACATTTAGCTGCAATAGTAATAGTCATAGCATCTGTGTTTAACAACAAATAAAGTCCATATATCATGATAACAGATGTTTCACTGAACAACGGCTTATTATCATGCTTGGTTCACCCATCTTGTTAAATTTGGTTACACTACTATTAGAGGAAAATATAAAGATGTTGAAGAAGCTACACAAAACATTTCAGTGAACAACAAGATACCTGCTGTAGTTCTGACTTTCATTTACAGCAACGTGTGCTGCAGCATTAAAGAGACAGACAGGTGATCAGACCTCACCTGCAAAGAGGCAGAAGAACCAGACGAGGTGGACGTTCATTCTGAGTTTGACCCTTGTTAAACTGTAGAACTGGCAGTTCACCCCTTCTGCTGTCTGTCTGATCATCCAGGAGGCTGAGGATGCTTTTATGTAACATTTCCTTCATCTCTCTCTCACTGTGCGTGTGTGTGTTAGTGTGCAGTTTTATCTGCACTTGCAACATGATAATGATTGTAATGATAAAGTGTTCTAGGAATTTGTGTAGATTAGTGTTTTCATGATAATGCAGCTCTGAAGCTCATTTGACATCGTGACAACAAAACATGTTGCGAGATACTTTTACATAAATAATACATTTACAAAACTTGTACATAACAAAGAGAGAGTTTGCTGACAGCCTTGTTAACTTGACATTTAAAGTTGAGACAAAGAATAGTTGGATCAGTAAGAAACTTTCTGGGAAAAACAGGCCTGGTTGTCTTTCTGTTAAACATTGCTGTTACTCAAACTCCAGCAAATACTTTAAAATAGCATCAAAAATCAAAGGAGCAGTATTACTGCAAACTGAATAGTCAACTAATTTTGTTCCACACCAATCAATTTGGGGTGTGTGTGTGTGTGTGTGTGTGTGTATGAAAGATGTTATCATCTAAAGGAACTGACCCAGTCGAGCTTCTTCTGAGAACAGGAACTTATAGCCCCATCTCAGTGCTAGTTAGCTTTGGCTAACAACAAACCAATGCTAGCTAGGTGGTTTTTCAGATTTGTGGTAACAGGACAGTGAAACACTAACCACTATTATCTGTTCCATAACAGGCATATTGCACGACAAGTGAAAATGGGTCAAGCTTTAAAAACTCTGCACGGTATGTGCAAAATGTATGATGTTGTGGATGCCAGCATAGCAGATACTGATATATGATAATGTTAAAAGGTCACTTCACACAGAAATTGATGATTTTGTTTTTCTTAAAGGACACAATGTGAAACTTGTAAATCTAATGGTCCTAGGACCTGTAATCATTCTTGCACTGCTTATCAGTCAGCTTTAATACATTTTGAGCAGCTTATCAGTTCAGCTTGCATAGTTTGAGCATCGCAAGCAAAATTTATGTCCAGCACCCATAAATGTGTTGCGAGGAGAAAAGGGAGTGTGGGACCTCACTAAGTGTCAAGGTCTCGCTGTGCTTTTGATGTTACTGATATATGATAATGTTAAAAGGTCACTTCACACAGAAATTGATGATTTTGTTTTTCTTAAAGGACACAATGTGAAACTTGTAAATCTAATGGTCCTAGGACCTGTAATCATTCTTGCACTGCTTATCAGTCAGCTTTAATACATTTTGAGCAGCTTATCAGTTCAGCTTGCATAGTTTGAGCATCGCAAGCAAAATTTATGTCCAGCACCCATAAATGTGTTGCGAGGAGAAAAGGGAGTGTGGGACCTCACTAAGTGTCAAGGTCTCGCTGTGCTTTTGATGTTGCAAAGGCAGCTGGAGAAGGTATGCGAGTTGTTAGATGTGAGATAATGGTATGGGTTTCATGGATGTGTATTGTATCACTTTGGTATAAAGGGACTGCCCCTTTACCAGTTACTCAGAGAACTCAGTGCATCTGAAAAGCTGTGTATGATTTCTTTCCATGCTGCATGAAATAAAGAATCCATTGAAGTTACTCTCCGGTCTCCAGACATCTTTATTGGGTCCTGCCCCGTTCCCACTACCACAGTTTACACGTATGTGCAAATAAAAGCGGTCTCTCTTTTCCTCTCATTCCTTTCCTGTTTTTGATTGCACACATTTCCTACTTGAATACACACACCGTTTATTCTCATGTTATTGCTATATTCTTATTTTTATTCTCATTGTTATTTTCTACTCCTGCTGCCTTACAACACATTGAGAGCCTCTGTGAAGGCCTCAGTCCTGGCCTTCACCATGTGAGGACCTAACCCCCCCCCAGCCATAGACTTGGGTGGGTAATTCATATTAGACATGCACAATTGATCAATGAGCATGCACGTTTGATTAATTTTGTATTGTTAATGTTTACCTTTTCTTTTGAGTTACCATGTTTCCTGGTCCATGG
>NW_018128092.1:1236845-1308827 GCF_001952655.1 Monopterus albus
CGCGGCAAAATCCGAACCACTTCCTGAATCAGTCACGTGGTACAGCCGGGCAGCGAGGCTTCGGACGTCATCATTTTCAGCTCCTCCCCTAAACGACGCAAGCCTCGATACGCGCATCGCGGAAACGCCCCCTCCCCTACTCGGCACACGCTTCGAAGCCTCGATACGGAACGTCACATCACTACTTTTAGGGCCCAATTTATCTGATGTTAATTTTGTATTTTTCTTGCTTTTGGGTTAATAAAAACCCTTTATTTTGAACTTTGGAAGCTGTGTCTTTTTGCCTTACTGCTTGGTCCCTGACAGCCTCTGTACCGGAGTCAAACTCCTGTTTATTCAAACATACTTGGCCAATAAAGATTATTCTGTTTGTGATTGGACCATGGATTTGCAACAGTTCTGTCCTTTTGTTTGTTTTGTCCAGTCTGCCCGTCCCTTCTCCTCAGCCAAGATGCAACTTCCCAGGTTCTTTTGGGTTTTGTTTTGCCTGCTCCTGTTCACTTGTTGCATGCTTTGATGTTTATCAGTTTCCAGGATGTCTTGGCCTCTGTTGTTTGCCAAATCTGTCTGGTGTGACTCGATTAATTTAATTATTTTAAAATTGATGGACGGCCATGGGAACAAGGAAGAGCTTCTTTTGGGCAGTTAATTTCATTCAGTATTGTACATAAATAACAGTTTGTATGTTATAAGAAGAATACTTAAAATAATACAGAGGGTGATACAATAATCTGCCCAGTGTCTTCAGTGGAAACTGGCTTTGAACTATATTTGTCTCATTTCCAATCCAAGCAAGTTGTCAATACAGAGCAAGTTTATTTGTGTAGAGCAGTGAAAATAGAAAAAGGTACAGCAGAATAAAAGTAAATGTACCAGAGAAAATTAATTAAAGGCACATTAAATTGGCATACTTTCAGTCATATGGTGTGTATGGAATTTGAGCTGATTGGTTTCTGGATTATTTCAGTATACATTTCATATACAAGCGTGTGTTTTGTGATGATATTGTGACTTCAGCTTTTCAGCTAAAGCGGAGGATCTGCAAAAAGAACAGATACAATATTGGCGTTAGACAAATGAATGAAGTTAATGATGGAACAATACTTTGTTTCTGGGGAAAACATTTTATAAACCTGCCTTCTGAGTGTCGATGTTTATTCCTGACCTTTAGAAATAGTAGTTTGTCAAACTAAATCTTATGTCAAAGTCCATTTCCAGAGTCTTTAACCACATCTCATCTGGCAGCTTTCATGGAGCTGGTTCAGTTTCCATCATGGGACTGATGGCTTAGCGAACAATCGCCTAAATACTCTGTTTCCCATTTCACTAGCCAGGACCACTCCTTATGGCTGATTTTGATGTGGGTGAGGTGGGGAAGTGGAGAGACACAGGAGGGTAGAAAGGAAAAGAAGAGGACAGAGAAAGACCAGGACAGAAGGGGAGGATGGGCGGGTTTATGAGAAACGAAAGCACTTGACAGCTGGAGTGCAGGGTATTTGTAGGCAGGTGACAAGAAAAGGTTTGTGTGTTAAGGCTTGGTCCTGCTCATGAACCTTCGATGTTCATCTACATATTGGATATGAGTTGAGAAACAGCCCAAAGGGACTTGAGACTTACCATGGCACACATAATCAACCTCCAGGTATTTGTAAGTGTCGACACAAGAGTCTCCAAACTCTGAGTTGCTCGCTTTGATAGCACAGCTCCTTTTCCCATTACACCTGAGGATGCAGAGTTAAGTGAGTGAATACAAGCTTGAATGTGCACAGAACAATGGGAAATATGAACATCTTTTGAGATAAGACAACATGTCCCTGCTATTTTAAAAAAGACTGTGGAACTGCACCTTTCAGCAACTTTGGTAGTGGGCCCTGAGCACTGGACATTTTGGACATGAGAGGCAGAACGCTGGAAGGAACATGTGGTCTGGTCGTGGCGTCCATAATCAGCCCCGTAGACAAATATAACCTGCTGTCCATCTGACAAAAGAAACAAAAGTAATATATTTGGAGGAAAGATGGAGCTGTGTGTGAATCACATTACTTCACCTAAACTACAGAACCAACCAAAGTTCTGCTCTTACCACAGTGAAGGTTTAAGATGGAGGATTCACATGCTACAGCGTGGACTGTCAAAGTAAACACACATTAAACATATTGCATTTATCACATTTATTTGTAGCTTTGTTTAACTTTTAGGTACACACACAAATGTAACTGACCCCCAAATAAGCAGGCGTAGGTGGTGTCCAGGTATTTGTAGATGCCAGGGCAGGGATCAGAAGTACGAACAGCATTTGTATTGATTTCACACACTCTCTTGCCGTCACAGCTGCAGGGAGAAAATGAAGAGCTCATTTCTAGGTAGATTTCCCCAGGATGACTTTAAATTCAGGGAAGCAGATACCCTGGATAAGTCTAAGGAAATGTATGAAATGTACTCGGGTGGAGAGGCTGCTCTGAATCTAGTATTTCATTTTATAGAAATGCGAGGCCCTCCTGTCAACATGCAGTGTGTGTTTGCTGCTATGGCCTTTCTTCACAGGTCCAGGATTACATTCAGTCTTTAAGCTTTATGTTAGGAACTATGTTTATTACATATATTTGTAAGGCGTAAGCATCTCCAGTGATACAATAAATAATATGGATGTGAATGATACTGTACATGTGGCGTTTTGGTTAAAATACTTGTTCAGAATCCTCCTGATGGGATTTGCTTTTATGGAAACAGTAATTGTGAGGATAATAATGAAGCAGACCTACTTAGTTAATATTATAAATAAACAGTAGGTAACAATGAGGTCATCTTGAAGTAATGAGGGACTACTGAGTAACTACTCAGAAGGTACCACTGCCTGAGGAGGACACCAGCTGCACAGGTAATGGAGAGGTGAGGGGTCACATAACAGCACAGGAAGTAAAGGGACTACTAACTGATCAGTATGATGTATCAGTAAAGGAGCATTGACAAAACTAACATAATTAAGTAATGAGTAATGATTGAGTAGTTACTATTTTGTGTCCTACAGTGTTTAAGTGTTGATCAAAAACGACTCGTGAACAAAGTGGGGAGTATGAACTAATTGTTTAGAGTCCCACATTAGAAGATATTAGGGAAGTACTTATGTACTTCACAGTGCAACACCGATCGTCCCCATTAGTTCCTCATTCATTCCCTTGTAACCACGTTCACATTTGTGGTACCACAATGTTTGCTTTTTACCTAAAGTTCTGTCCCCATGTCATGTTAATCAGGCTGTCAGGCTGGACGCATACTGCCCCCCTCTGTCTCATCCTGACATGGAGGATAGACCTGACACATTGTTTTCTGTTTGAGCACTACGGCTGTACACGGATGTGGCACAAAGTTTTCGACACTCATAGCAGCTGTTTGTCCGCTACAGCCACTGTCTAAACACAGGTTCTTGCACAGGGTGGTTGAGGTGAACCCTGCCCCTGTAGGTGTCATTTGTCATTCCACCAGGAGTGTGGCCACCTCTTGGGCAGCGATGAGAGGAGTACCATTATCAGAGATTTGAGCAGCAGTATCCTGGGCGACTTGCCGATTTTCAAGGTTTTATTTGTGGCACTGGGGTTCATTCTCCAATCGTCAACCCCACCTAACAATAATGACCTGCCCGTATATACGAGAAGAGAGAACTGTGGGACAAAACACTCAGCCCTTGTTCTTTGCAAAAATGCACCTCAAAGTTCTTCTGAGGCTCAAATGCTTTAAGACCAACTTGAAAAGGCCTAAACGTAGTGTTCACACATGAGGGTCCGTCCCTGTACACGTGGAACATGTGGTGAGATAGTCTTGGCATAATAAAGAAATGCTCTGATTACATAAAATGATGTTGTACATCAGAATAAAATAATCACATTTGTTTAGATTTGAATATTTGAAGATGTGTGCACCTTCTCTTGAGGAAATCCAGTGTGCCCTGTTGAGAGCACTTTGTATTGGAAAGCTGATCTGTGGTTCTGCCCTGACTGCACGTCTCACTGTCTGTGCGTCCGTACAGGGCTGTCTGCACACTGATCACTCCGCTGTCTGTTTACATCATAACAAAGACAAAACACTGTTAGAGCCACAGAGCAACATAATATAGGAAAACGCTAAGGTTGCAACTAGCAACACTGTCAAAGACCATGGAAAGACCAAATTTGACAACGTGGCAATTTTTCATACATTCTGACTTCCACCATCTCCTTCGTGGCTGCCAGGCCTGTTCCTGTTGAATACATTTTGTTCTCAGACACTCCTATAGGATTCACTAGAGCAGAATCCGGGTCAGCCTGTGTGATTTGGTACATGTTTTGATGTGGGATGATGCAACCCTCGCATTATATTTGTGCTTGAGACTGGCAGTAGGAGTGCTCTGGCTTGTGCAACCCATGTAGCTGGGTTCAGCCGAGAAGCAAACCCAGGCTGCCAGCCTGGTACCTGAGAATACTACCTGTTCAGGTGTGTTTCCACTGTACCATGAACCCATTGTTTGTCATCTTGATCATGTAAGGGTGGTATGAGCTACTGGGAAGTGACACATAAGTCATGATGTGGGTGTGGTGCCTTGTAATGTGGAGCCCTTGGTGCCAGGCATTATTTTAACCCCCCATCAGAAGACCAAGTGAGCTCAGCATGACCCTGCTGCTAGGAACAGATGGAAACTGATGTCTGCCCAGCTCAGCTCAATTAAAGTGGGCTGATCTATGCTGATGTAAGCTAATGAGACAAAATGCAAGTGGCCACAGAAGATGACATCTAACAGATAAGACATAAATTTATTGAGATCTTTCTAGATCTAACCTCTGTGAAGGAGGGTAAAAACACCAGCAGCTTGCTGTGATCACCTTGTAAAAGGGGCTAAAGATGACAAAATGGACGGCTATTCCAGGAGGTAGAGCTAAAATTACAAATGAAGCATTTAAAGCTTTTCCATTTGACTTGTCCTGAAGAACAACTTAAATACTGTACCACAGCTCAAGCGATGGACATTGTAGAGGTCATCACAGGTGATCACCCTCTCTGTGGACAAAGCAGTCACAGTGTGTGGGGCAGCATTTTGGGCTGTGGACAAGCCTGGAATGACAAGTTTGTTTTATAATTTAACATTTGCTGAATAAATATTTGTGCACAATAAGCAAAGGAGAATCATCATCCATATGCTACAAGTGAAGCAGCAGCAGGTTCATCACTTGCTTTTGTGTTTCTGAGACAAGACAAAGGTTTCTTAAAAGGTTTCCTTAGAGGGAGGAGGTGGGGGGAGCTGTGGCAGCAGGACGCGGTAGCACAAACAGTTAGTAACAACCATTAAACAGTGTGCACAGCTGTATCGCTGTTGGCGCAGTGATTTGTAAAGATGCCCAAGTGATGAGTGACAATCATGGATTGAGACAGTTATGAACGTAACATAAAGGCACATTATGAAACAATATATGCAAGTACTTTCATATAATGTTCATTCATTTACCTGAACCCATAAGCAAACATGTTGCTGCCAGCACTGAAAAAGAGAAACACATGTTAAAAGTTTGTTTGTTTGTGTTATTACTTCTGTTTAAATCCACTTTAATAGCGTTCTCAAACACCTCAAACCTCTGAAACCCTTCATAGTGGAGGTAATCACTGATTTTGACTCGTGGAAAGTCAGTTAACCTCTACAGTTCATAAATGTTCAGACTTTGACTTTTTGCTATCACATTCAAATAAGGCACCGTCAAACTGGTTGTTCAGTTGTTAATATAATATTTTTAATGGATAATATAACATTTATAGATCAGTTGTAAATTTTAAAAACACCTTTTCTGGTGTTTATACTCTACTATAACTCTGTCATTTCTTTAGGACATCATGAAGATTCTGCCAGTGGATGGTTTGACCTCTGACCTTTTGGAAAAAGGCTGTACAGCATTTGGACATTTTTTAAACATTTTATTAACATGTACAGTTGCAGACTTGAATTTTTGTAAGAGCCCTTTGTTATTGAGTGTCTGCTCAGTTCAGACACATACATAACAACACCAGAACAGAGAGGACCGAACACTGCAGACGTTAAACAGCATAGATTACTAGAAAAAAAGACTTTATAAGAGAGTGTTGGTGAGTTTCATAGACATAGATGAAACCTGGTTACAGTGACACTCTGTAAGGGGAACACCACAGAAAACACCAATCTAACAACTTCCTGTGTTTAAATGCATGTTTTTTTGTATTTTAGATTACAAAAAGGGATGATTAATTGTCATCTCAGTTGGACTGGACAGTTGAAACCTAAACACACCTCTTATTGTGATAATGTTCTGTTAGCGCTGTTTTATAAGATGGGCAAAGTTAGCTTGTCAAGCCAAAACACATTTGATTTGATACATCTATGCAACCAGTTCATAGATCAATCAAAAATATTTTTGTGTTTTACAGCAAAAGAAATGAAAAGGCTTTGACATAAAAACACTTTCTATTTTAGTGAGGAACAATCAAAGGCAGAATTGGGTTTAAACTCACTTGCATTAGCAACCATTTAGGTGGTTTTACCTTTTTCTTTTAGCTGCTATTCAGATATCACTGAATCCAATATCAATTCAATTATATTTTATTTGTATAGCACCAAATCACAACAAAAGTCATCTCAGGACACTTTACAAAGTCAGGTCTAGACCTTACTATTATTAATATTATAGATAAACCCAACAAATCCCCCTTGACCAAGCACATATAATGAAAGATTTTTAGTAACAATGCAAAAGTTGTTTAGGAACAAAGTTTGTGCTTTCAGTTTTTCTATGAACCCACAATTATTTTTTGCCACTGCCAGTTGTGTACTTACACAGTGTGGAGCTGAGTCTGGAGAAGAGCATGGTTTTAGAAGATCTGGTTTTAGGTGAAGACTTAAACTGATGGTGTCAACCAGACACCAGGAATTTATTTAAATGGGGTAAGATGTGTCCAGTCACATGGTCAATAATTGTGTAAATAGACTGGCTGGACAAGGAAAAAAACAAATGACTCATCTTTGAGTCCAAGCTCGTATATTTGATGTTACTGTGATTTCATTTTTTTTTTTTTTCAGAGATTACTAGAAAAAAAGACTTTATAAGAGAGTGTTGGTGAGTTTCATAGACATAGATGAAACCTGGTTACAGTGACGCTCTGTAAGGGGAACACCACAGAAAACATCAATCTAACAACTTCCTGTGTTTAAATGCATGTTTTTTTGTATTTTAGATTACAAAAAGGGATGATTAATTGTCATCTCAGTTGGACTGGACAGTTGAAACCTAAACACACCTCTTATTGTGATAATGTTCTGTTAGCGCTGTTTTATAAGATGGGCAAAGTTAGCTTGTCAAGCCAAAACACATTTGATTTGATACATCTATGCAACCAGTTCATAGATCAATCAAAAATATTTTTGTGTTTTACAGCAAAAGAAATGAAAAGGCTTTGACATAAAAACACTTTCTATTTTAGTGAGGAACAATCAAAGGCAGAATTGGGTTTAAACTCACTTGCATTAGCAACCATTTAGGTGGTTTTACCTTTTTCTTTTTAGCTGCTATTCAGATATCACTGAATCCAATATCAATTCAATTATATTTTATTTGTATAGCACCAAATCACAACAAAAGTCATCTCAGGACACTTTACAAAGTCAGGTCTAGAACTTACTATTATTAATATTATAGATAAACCCAACAAATCCCCCTTGACCAAGCACATATAATGAAAGATTTTTAGTAACAATGCAAAAGTTGTTTAGGAACAAAGTTTGTGCTTTCAGTTTTTCTATGAACCCACAATTATTTTTTGCCACTGCCAGTTGTGTACTTACACAGTGTGGAGCTGAGTCTGGAGAAGAGCATGGTTTTAGAAGATCTGGTTTTAGGTGAAGACTTAAACTGATGGTGTCAACCAGACACCAGGAATTTATTTAAATGGGGTAAGATGTGTCCAGTCACATGGTCAATAATTGTGTAAATAGACTGGCTGGACAAGGAAAAAAACAAATGACTCATCTTTGAGTCCAAGCTCGTTTATTTGATGTTACTGTGATTTCATTTTTTTTTTTTCAGATGTAGTGGCTAAAACAAATATAGCTACAATTAATACGTAATATGTAATAGAGTAGTAAATTGTTTAAATGATTACATATAAATACTATATGTAGTAGTCAATAATTAATAGTTATATGAGGGTAAGTTAAAAATGCTTATATAATCTCTGCATGCCCTCTGTACTCTGTCAGCTCACTGTGTAAATTGTTTAAATGTTTGCATGTGCTCAAGCAAGAACATTTTGGGTTCATGGCCTGTTTGTTTAGGCCACTGGGTCATCTTGATATGGAGATGACCTGCTGAGTAAACATGTTAGAGAGCAGCTTCCCATAACAGGGAGTTTAAGAAACTAAGTTTGAGAATTGGGATAAAAAGCAAGGGATAACAGAAGGGATTTGATTGGACATTGTCTGGAGGACATAGTAAAAAAAACTAGAGAATCAGAGAGAGAAAAAACAGAAGAAAGATGAGAGGACTGATTGTTCACACTTGAACAAAATTTCTCTGCAGAGAAATTGCCAAGGTGATTCTGTATCCCACCTGCTGCCTATTGATATTTTTGTATTAATAAATGATCATTGGAATTGTAGTGATCTGTCTGTGATTTAATTTGGGCCACCGACAGGCATTTGCCACTACACAGATGATGCAGTTCCATTGGCGTCATCAGACTGTGACCCCCAGGGACACACTGGGGTGGTTTGCAGCTGAGTGTGAAGCAGCAGGGATGAGAGTCAGTTCCTCCAAGTCAGAGGCCATGGTTCTCTGCCAGAAAACAGTGGATTGCTCGCTTCAGGTTGGAAATGAGTTGCTGCCCCAAGTGAAGCGGTTTAAGCATCTCGGGGTCTTGTTTACAACCCCCAGATAAAATGGAGTGTGAGATTGACAGGCGGATTGGCGCATCATCAATAGGAATGCAGATGCTGGCAAAGCTCTCAATTTACCAGTCAATGTTCCAGTCCTCACCTACTGTATGGTCACAAGCTTGGATATGGACCAAGTGAATAAGATCGTGGGGCTAAAATTAGTTTCTTCCGTAGGGTGTCTGGACTCAGCCTTTGAGATAAAGTGCAGAGTTCAGACATGCGAAGGTAACTCAAATTAGAGCCGTAGCTCATTTGTGTCAAAAGAAGCCAGTTGAGGTAGTTTGGGTATCTGTTTAAGATGGGTTTTGTGCACATTCAACTGGAGGCCCTGGGGTAGACCCAGAACACAATGGGGACATTATATATCTCATCTAGCCTGGGAAGGCTGTGGGGTCCCCCCAGAAGGAACAGGAGCTGCCACTACTCCTTTTCCCTGAAGGTAAACAAACCTTATGTTTAGTTACATTTTTTATATTTCCTCTGATGTCAGCAGAGAAGCTCTGTATTTCAGTAGAGGTTGGGTTGTTGAACAAACTGCTTGATATCACCAGCACTGAAGTAAATATATATGCATTATTATATATTACTAAGATTCCTAATCTCACACTCTTGCATGTACTAATAAAACTACAGCTACTGCACATGTGAATAATGAAGCACCTGTTACTCTGCAGAGTAACAGAGTCACATGGGCTCATGTGTGCACAGTGGAGTAGGTCTGGTCCTGGTCGCTGCTGGCTGGATCGAGGCTCTGGTAGATGGAGTCTTCACAGGTGGACGCTGGAAGACGGCTGTCATAGCTGACACACTGAAAGTTCAAACAACTCTTAATCTCCTTTGTGTCACTTTGCTTCCTCTCCTGTGGACAGAGCTTAGAGGTCTTTTGAGAATGAGGCATGCAGACCAATCTGTTGAATCCTGTGGTTACAGTATATTCCAGTCTAATGTGCCAGGTTTGGCAGTTGCTGCCAGTGTTTTCTTGCAGCATAAATAAAGAATACCAGTGGCATGAAAATCTGAGACAGAAAAAATAATAAAAGACACTCACCTCCATGTTCTTGTTCTCTGAGTTCCTGTTTGTCTTCGGTTTGTGGAGGAACAGCAGAACTGATGGGACAGCTGCAGATAAAGATTACAGGGTCCAGTTAGGTTTGGAAGTTTAAGACAACACTCAGACACCATGTCAATACTGAGACAGAACAATCCTGATCAGAGAACTGAGATGCTACTGTAGATACAAATTAAGTGCTAGAAAAAATAATGGCTTTCAAACTCAGCCTGAGTAACAGTGATCACAAACTCCTAGAATGAAGCTGGATTCAAAGATGTGCCCAAAGCACAGGTGTACCACCCCGAGTCTGACTTGGTCAGCTCTTCGGAGGTCACATGTAGGACAAAAACATCAATGACAGACTTTATTTCACATGCAACGCTGTATCTGTTGCTCTGAGTTTTATCACCAGTTGTTTCAGTGAGAATTTTTCTTTTTAACCTTTTTCCTTACAGAAGAACTTTGTACTTTCAGATAAAACCAAGTAGCAGTCAACACCAATGCTTCGTCCTTCATCTACTGTAAAATTAAATGTTGATTCCTTCAGGGTTTCCATGTAGTGCTGTTGACAAGATGCATAATTATAACCTACTGCCTGTATCTACAGGCTGTGACTCACAGTGACTTAATACAGCAGAAATTCAGTTGATCACACTGTCACGTTCTGCCCATGATTTGATTTCATTACAAGGGAAAATGTGCTGCATGAATATAATATGCTTCACTAAATACTAAACGCATCAGTTTACACATTTTCCAGCAGAAATATGAATATGAATTTTGGTTCCAACAGGTCTGTGCCTCTTTGCAAACAAAAGGTCATATAACTACTACTGTAGCTGCTCAGGTGGTGTTTGTGGTCTCTTTCTTTAAGCCTATTCAGGCTGGTTCATTATTTCATTGCAGTCTCGTTAACCTGGAAAACTCATGGCTGTATGTTACATTCAGATGCTAAATCTAAAGTGTTTGTAACAATTTTCAAATAGATATATAGGGGCCTATATCAGGGAAATGCGCTCACAGCAATAGTAGTCCAATAAGCAGGTCTGCAGAGCTATCTTCTTTTCTTTTTCCTCTATTTTCTTATTCATTACATGATTACGTTTTTGTTGTAAACACCGCCCCCCCAAAAATGACCGGTTTGATTTCAACGCAACACCGGGTTTGTTTATGTCACGTGACAGGAAGTGTGTATTGGATGTTGACGCTATCAGGAAGTGTGTTTATTTACGATGCTTGACACAAAACTTTGAGGTCTTGAATTACAGTAGCGTTTCCTTTGTTTTGAGGATTAACTGTGTTTTCTATGAAAACGAAGTCATCAAGTCTTGGATTTGTGTGGGATTTATCGCCATCTGACTGTTTTGACCGTGAGCACTCAACTTGCGCGTGCTAGATTTAGCTAAGCGGCTATCTAAACTAGGTGCACCACATTCTTTCCCTGTCCGTCACCATAACCAGGCCGAATTTTGGTCTGTCTGTTGATGGTGACTGTGTTTCAGTAGGTGGGTTATCAGTTTCACTTTGCCCCAGTTTAGCTAATGTCTGCTAGTTAACGCCTGACAGTTCACAGAATAATTTATGCTTCATGTGAGGCTAACTGTCCCTTGTAGCATTCATCCTGCCTTGTTTGGTTTGACAAGAGATGATCACCTTCTGACATTGGCATTAACCCGGCGTCGACATGGACACGGAAACGCTGTGTCTATAAGTCGACGAAGAACTGAAACTTTTCGTCTTAAGCGGTGAGTCCTTAAACAGTACTGTCGATTTTATTAACGCTGAAATCATAGTCAGGTCATGTCATGATGTTGCTCGGCTAACATCTAACTTTAGCTGAGTGTCCTGAAGTTGCTGGCACTGTGCCAGCGTTGGGTAAATAAAGGCAACCTTTGGTCAGCTATCGACTGGGATTAAACACGGCACTAGATTTGTTGCTAATTAAATGATCTGCAGGGCTCGTACCAGTTAAGAGCTGAATACATTTAGAAGAAGGCATCTGGACGTAGTTTTATGTAGAAGACGTTTCGCCTCTCATCCAAGAGGTTTCATCAATCAGTCAATCAATCAAGAGGCTTCATCAGCCTCACGATTGATCGGTGATGTCATACTATGACCTGGATGACTGAGCATTTGCAGAGACATGTTACCAGTTAAGAGATACAGTAATCCATGATGATTCACTGTGGTTGAAAAACACACACGCTTCCCTACATCTCTGTAAAATGAGACAGTAAACTTAAGGTTTTGTTAGGTCTTTTATGTCGAATTTATCAACAGACATTTTTTGATGTCTTTAAAATCACACTGAAATGTTTACTAAGTGTAGCTATGAACATAATACCTTTTTGGCAAATGATGGCTCCTTACTGCAGGTGATCAGAATGTGTTTGACCTAACAAAGACAAGAGTTTTCATCAGTTTATTGCATCCCAAAACTGCTCTGTTGAAACAGATGGAATACACAATAGAATTTGTGTCCTGTGTTGATTAGACATCGGACATTTTCATTGTCATAATTTCCTCTTGTAGTCTGGAGTAGCTCCCATCATCCCTGAGCCAGCAGGATGTTGGAGGGCCTCGTTGCCTGGGTACTAAACACATACCTGGGGAAGTATGTCAGCAACCTGAACACAGATCAGCTCTCCATTGCCCTTCTGAAAGGTGATTAGACACGCTTCTCTTTTTATTGCTGATTATTTTACGAAGCATGCTGCAGCGATCAGCATGGCTGAATGTGTTCCCCTTCCACTTGGCTTGAGCAATCATCAGTGTGAACATGGGTTCTCCTTTTAAGTACAGTTTGAAAAGTCTCAACTTTTTAAAATCACCATCAAAGACTTATTTACTAAAGGATATATGCGTATGTGCAAATGATTTGAATGCTGGATATAAAATCTTCGACTTTGGACTTAAGGCTGTAGTGTTTGCTGCACCCTGCTCCATGAACATGTTGGTGGACTACACTACAGTGACATTAGAAGAAAATAAGGGTAAACCTTTACATGCTCGGTGTTGCTTGTAGGGACATTTTTGCTTTTCTCAAAGTAAGTTAAGACATTATAGACCCAGTTGCCAGTTTATTAGGTACACTGAGCTCAAACTGAGTCGGTCTAACCCAACAGTCCTGCAGTAAATCCTCCTTCATGACGAGAGGTGTTGGTTCACCTGTGTGATCACTGCAGAGGCTGCAGGTTGTGCTGCTGTTCAACTGGACCGCAATGTACAAAGAGGTTTTTCTGTTATTTCCCCTCACTGATATAAATGGGGTGAACAAAATAATGGAAACACCCAACAGTATAACATGATGCAGTTTAACACAAGCAGACACTACATCCAGTAAAATGATAATAGTGGGCCTCTTATTGAAACAGTGAGGATTCAGTGCAGGGCTGTTGCATTGGGCTCCATTGGTTATACTGTAATACTGTAGCTTAGTGTACCTTTTAAACTGGCAGTTCATTGTATGCAACTGTAGGAACTGCGTTAAGACATTTAAAGACAGTGGTGGCGTGGTCCTTTACATTTGACAGTCATTAAGACACAGTGTAACAAATGGTTAGAATAATTTTTGGGGGGTTGATTATTGGCTCTTACTGTGAAAGTGAGGCTTGGATAGGACAGTCTGCTTCATGTCATTACTCAGGTGCAGTGGAGCTGGAGAACCTCCCTCTGAGGAAGGATGCCCTCCGAGAGTTTGACCTACCATTTGAAGTCAAAGCAGGTGAGACACGGTGACAAAGCCAACAAAAACTACAACCAAAGTCATCGACTCTTTTTGATTGGCCCATGCATTTCCCCCAGATCACTTATTACACATGTTTACTGTAGGTACTTTACACCATCCACCAAGCAGCTTGTGGGTTAATGACACAGCACATTACCTGACTGAAAAAGGAAGACAGTCAGCAATGTTTGGTGAATAAATCAAGGCACTGTCTGTTGGAGTAGAGCTGTGAAACATGTTTAGATTTGGTTAACTGAACTTTTGCTTTGGCAAATCCTACATGGTCTTGTGGAAATGTCAAACTCAGTTCATCCAAATCACAGAATATTGCAGATGGGTCACAAGCGAGTGGGAAAAAAAACAACATGTGGAGTGTTAGAAAGATATTTTCCAGATACAGCAGAAAGTTCTGGCACAACTTCACCCACTATCAAGGTGCATAGACAAGAAGAACAATGCTCTGCAGATACCAGACCAGAGAGGAACTCTCAGCTCAGTGAACCTCTTATGGCTTCTTGTAAGCTATATTCCAAGTGTCCCCCACATCAGAGTTTCTCTCCATAGCAGAACTGAATGAGGATTTTCCCGCCTGGTGACATGTGCTCTAATGCAAAGCCTCAGAGGCAGCATTCTTCTTTATGCATGCACAGCTGCATTCACTGCTGAAATGAAATGAGTCAGAGGGAGTTTCTGAAGAGAAAGTCTGGGGTTTGATCTGCACGTCACTCTTCACTGCCTGCACACTAACCACAGCTCCACTGTGCCGCCCACCCCTTGATACAGTAGAATTATTTCTAAATATTAATCAAGATTCAGAGTTTGATGGTTGTATTCACCTTCAGGTTGTTTCCTTTAGTGTGACCCATGTTGTCTTTGACCAGGCTTCATTGGAAAGATTACTCTCCAGATTCCTTTCTACCGGCCTCACAGTGACCCGTGGGTCATCTCCATGTCCCAGCTCAACCTGATCATCGGCCCCACCCAGCAGCACGAGTACGACGGGGAGAGGGAGAGAGAGGAGGAGAGAGAGCGCAAAAAACGCCTCCTCAGGGCTCTCGAAGACAGATTTAAAGTAGGTGGACAAACACTGTCTCGGAGCCACGTGCAGCGTGGCACTTCTCCAGTTCACACCACCTCCACTGAAGTTAATTCCACGAACTATTATTTTAAATCTGACAAAGTGAGCGCTGGTATCAGATTGTTCCTCACAGCATCAGAAATGGATCATATGGTCAGAACTGTAAGATTTAAAACAAAGCAGACCCAATCCCACTCAGGAAAACAGGTGGCCTTAATCAAATAACACCACTGAATTATTTGGCTTGATCTTTTTGTCTTTATCTGTATTCGTTGTTTTATTGTTTTAATTTCTGCTGAACATAGTTATCTTTTATCGTTGTTGACATTGTACATAAGGTAGCTTCAGAAATGATTTAGAGCCCTTCACCGTTTGCAGACGTTATTGTGTTGTAGATTTACTTTTGACCTGGACATATATGATGGTCCTGTATGTGTTTTCCTGTCCAGAGTGAGTGTGAGCAGAGAGGAGAGTCGTACTGGTACTCTGTCACTGCCTCAGTTGTCACCAGGATTGTGGAAAACATCGAGGTAAGTCATGCAACGTTAGATACGGGAACTAGTTTACAAATGACGCGTCTTCTCTCAGTCATTTCAAACAACACAACCCTGCTGTTTACACTAAGTCAGTAAATTGTCATCCCATTTTTGTTATCACTAAAGGTAGATTAAAACTTCAAAACAGCTGTGGGTATAAAACAACACAGTTCAGCAGCAGCCTAAACTACATCCTCTAAAATGATCACACTGTACAGTTCATCAGCACAACATTGTGGGTTAATGTTATAAAAGGTATCAAATAAAAGAAAGCTAATTACACATGAACTAGTGTTCAGGTAGCTGCTACTGACTGACCCTGAGTTATACACTGATCTTTGGTTCTGTGTGTGTAGCTGAAGATCCAAGATGTACATCTCAGATTTGAAGATGACACCTCCAACCCAGAGAAACCATTTTCCTTTGGGGTTCGCATCAACAACGTTTCTGCCCAGAACCCCTCCAAAGAGTCGGTAAGCTTTCGCTGTGTAAGCTGACGATGTGAAATAACACCTCAACCCTAATCATTAAGTGGACTGTGAGAATTGAAACATTAAAGCACATTGCATAACTTTTTTTTGTTTGTAGGTCATGGATATGCACTGCATGCACAACCGCACTGCATCCACCAAAAAAGTTTTCCTGTAGTGATGACTTAGCATCTCATGTTTATGAGATCTGTCTGTTGTGGTCATGAGGTCTTTAATTTGTAGCTGACTCCTCAGGACTACCATAGCTCTTTGCATTTAAGGCTAACAGGATTGTTTTTTGTAATGGCAGGTGCAGAAGCTCCTCCGACAGAAGCAGCTGGAGATCCAAGGCTTCTGTGTCTACTGGGACACAGAGTGTGAAATGCTGGGAGTGCTGCCTGCACATCTTAAATTAGACCAGATTTAAAACAGACACAGCATCACTGAACGACAGTGATGTGTTGTTTGCACTTCCAGTGGAGTTAAAGGGAAAGGTGACCAGGAGATGATTTCACCCACATGACTTCAGTTTAAACTTTATGAAAGAGTTGTAATATTTAGGTACATTTTTAATTTAATACTTAACCCTTATATGGGGTGATTTGTTTTAATGAAAGACACCATATGAAGGACATCATACTAGCTGCTTGGTGGAGCACTTGGAGAACTGTGGCTGGTGCTAATTAGAGGTTCTTTTGAATGATCTACTGGGAAGATGTAAATCCAGATTAGATGTAAATGCATCATCTGGGGTCCCAGTTCCACATGAGATGTCTGATGTGTTTTGTCACTGTGCAGGAAGCAATGATCCAGTGCATGCAGAGCCATGAGCATCAGTACATCTTTGAACCTGTGTGTGCCTCCGTGCTGCTCAGAAGAAACGCCTCCAAGGAGCCTCTGAGGTCCCGACAAACCCCGCGGATCGAAGGCCAGGTTCAGCTGGAGCCCATGTCCTTACGCCTGTCACAGGTCTGTGTAGCACCTGATGCCCTTCTGTTGTTATGGGAACAATTTATGTATGTTTTACAAAATAAAGGGAGGAAACAACTGCTATTTATTTCTCTATCCTTCTAGTTTGTCTTCTCTGTTGTCTGATCTGCTCCTGTTTCAATTTGCCGTTAATGTTCACCTGTCAGTACTTTCACTATAATACACATTTCCATCACTAAAACTAAATCTAAGCTGCTCTCGGTCCTTCAGTTTTCACCGTAAAGACACAAACAGCAGGAGCCATGCAGACAGTGTGTGTTTGTTGTCCCTCAGATCCAGTACCAGCAGATCATGGCGTTCCTAAAAGAGCTGGACCGGCGGGAGAGAGAGATGCTGTACCGTAAGTGGAGGCCCAAAGTCCCTGTTTCTGAGAAGTAAGTTGACACTGTATGTGTAAACACTGCAGTTTCTAACTGTGGGAATCAACAATCAGTTGACTTTCATACATTTGCAAACTTCTTTAGACACAAAACGGATTCAGACTGTAAAAGCTGATTTATCCAACTTATTGTCTTTATTGTCTTAAGACCACGCCACACTGTGTTTCACTACACGTTTGTAATAAGCCTCTGACTCTTTGAAAACAGACTTGAACATTGTTTCCCCTGCAGCTGTCGGCAGTGGTGGACGTTTGCCATCCAGGCCAACCTGAGTGAGATCAGGGAGCGGCGGCGGCGAGGCAGCTGGGACTTTGTCCTGCAGCGGGCACGAGACGCCCAGACCTACACCAGCCTTTACTTCAGAAGGCTCAAAGCAGTCCCACTGAGTCCTCAGGAAGAGGTGCTACACTGGAGCACAGACCACAACACTAACCACAGTCCAAAAACTGAGCTCGAGAAATAACAGCTAACAAATACTGATGCTGTATTGTTTCCCATTTTCTTTTCGATAGAACAGGTCATAATAAATGTGACTTAACAGTGTCACAGGTCTTTGAAAGAGGACCAACATGGGGGTTTCTAAGCTTCCCCAACCAGGAGTTGTATGTTGAGTTTGATTTTTAAGACATTTGCACCTCATAAATAGAAACTCAGAAGGTTTTGTAGAGCTGAATGGAATAGTTGATCAACAGAAAATCATTTGCAACTCTTCTTGCAGGCTCATAAATGTGAAAATTTCCTGGTTCTCTTAGTCTTCTCTGGTAGTGGACTGAATGTGGTTTGGACTGTTGGTCAGCCAGAACAAGCTATTTGATGAGTTCATTTTGGCCTGTGGGAAACTGAAGGACATTTTTTCACTTTACTAGAAATGTTACAGAGTAGATGATTACTGTAAATGATTAATCAAGAAAATAATCAGTAGATTGGTAATGTAATGAAAGTAATAGCTCATTACCTCCCTTAGGAAGTAGACGTGTTGTCCGACCATGGTGGAAATCCAGAGTGTTTACAGCCGATCTCAACGGCCACACTTGAACGCGGAGTGGAAAGCTGAGAATAGCTGAGAATATGGCAGCAAAGGTAGTGCTGCACTTGGCTGTCATGTGGAAAGGGGCAGAAGTAACCGAGTCAAACGAGAGCCAAAAAAGGTTGGACACAGCCTCTTGTTATCCAACATCAGAAAGGTGCAGGGACGGAAGGTTTCTGAAGCTATTCGACCATCCTGACAAGCAGTTCAGATGAAGCACACTGGAAGCATAAAACCTCGTTGTCTAGCTTTGGTGTGATGCACTATGCTGACTCAGTTTGGTATCTTCTACTGATGTTTGTCACCCAGAGTGAACTGGAGCGAGTGGAAGAGGAGCAGATGATAGAGGAGCTACAGATTCTCCGAGAAATTGTCCACGACTGGTTTCGAAAGCAGGAAGAAATGGCAGAGGTAAGATGATTCCTGCGGGTCTTCAGTGGTGTATAAAATTTAAATTCCAATACATAAATGATCTGTGTCGACTGTGTGGAAGGAGAATTCCCTTCTGGTTTAGGTTAAACTCCTGCTAGCTGCATTTTGCTTTCAGTTGTTGGTCTGTTTGTGACCTCACAAAAGACACAAATGGCTTCTCAATTATTATCTGATCTACTAAATGTGTCTTCATTACAGCTTCAGTATGTGTTCTTCTTCTGGCTCCTCTTCCAGAATGCGCGAGAGCCCAGCAGCGACCCCCAGCCATGTCCGCCCACCACATCCATCCCTAAGAGTGGCAGGGCCGGGATGATACAGTACTTGCAGTCGTCTTGGTTCCCAGGCTGGGGGGGCTGGTATGGAGATGCCCAGGACCCCGACAGGCCTGAAGAGCTCCTGCCGAGTCCGTCCTCCTGGGATCTTCTAGGTGGGAGACCCACTCCTGTCTGGTGCCAGAGATGGTCTTTAGTCAGTTTCAACAGCCCCTTACACACTGCCTTTTTAAGGCTCGATTGGTGCACCTTTATTCTGTCTTTCTGTGTGTACGGCACAAAGCTGGAATGGTGGGCCTTTTTTGTTCCGCCTCTGGTCCGCCTTGGGAGGTAGTACCTAGTACCAGAGGCAAAATAAAGGGAAGACGCGCTCTGTGACCTGACAGTCCTAGACCAGCTGCTGCGTTTTGATGACATAATATGTACGCGACACTATCACCGGCGTCTCACGTCTGCCTGCCACTCTGCCTCAAACTGTTCTCAGCTTCTCTCTAACTTATTGGTCAAAGCATTCCTGATGTCACAAACGTGTTGATTGCAGTTGCTGCTCATGACATTCGCACACACAACAACAGCCACGCTAACCAATTTTGCATGAAGTGAAAAAGTGCTTGAAGAGCCAATAAAGTTACACCTGCACTTACCTCTCCTCCTGCCGCTGTTGTTTTGGTTTGTAGACTACCGGCACTAAATTTACATCACAGTTTATGCAGAGCAACGGCACATCCCACTTCTGGTGCGGAATGCTGGCCTGTTGTCTGAATTCACAGGCTGGCTCGCGAATATGCCGCCCTCAGGTCGAACGGCAGTAGAGCTGGATCTCGGTGTAAAATCAACTAAGCTGTAGCAGAAGTGGCTTCCACAACATTGGTTTTATTCAAATAAAAGATTTTTTTTGGCTAGGTAATTTAAGATAATTGTTAGAATGAGGCTGGACTCTTGTATAACAAATTAGATATTGTGTTATAATGATATATGTGTGTATAATGAGACACTGTAGTGACTGTGGCTGCTCACCCTGAACACATCATGCTTCTCCAGCAGAGACAGAAGACCTATTTGACCCGTTGGAGGACTCTCACACCCTGAACACGTTCACCAAGCGAGACCACCTGTTTGCCCGGCTGGAGTTCTTTCTGGAGAAGGGCGGAGTCACACTCTTCCACGAGGACAGGCGCGAGGGCACGCTGCATGAGAGTGGGGTCATCCAGCTGGAATTTTCAGGTACAGAAAAGCAGTTTCAGGACAGGTGCAAACTTATTTCAAGGGTTGTTTTTTGGTGGGTGGGGATAATTCAGTCAATTTAATGACCTTATAAGTAAAGATTCTTCATCAAATTAATGCAAATATCCTGTAAATCCTGCTGTGTGACTACTGTGTTAATTTATTTTGCACCATTACCCACAACATGCAATATCAACTTTGGTGCATCGGTTTAGGAAAAGCTCTGACAGATGACAGATTTTATTTCATACATGTCAAACCTAAGTGCCACTATTCTGATAATCATTTAATCTTTCATCAAGGAAAAATATCAACATTTCTCAGTTTCTAGTTTTCAAATGTGATGGACTGAGATGATGTGGGTTTGCTAAACTAAATATCTTTTGGGTTTGAAATGTTGGTCAGATAAACTAAGGTATTCTGGACCTTTGTCACTATTTATGTTTATTTAGAACAATATACTGATCAGTGAAGGACTAAAGAGTGCTAGATAATTATCAGCTTCCCTGTGTTGTCAAAAATGACTTGTACAAAGTGTGAACCGCTGAGTTGAAGGTGGTTTTTATTTTTCTCCCATGTTGATGTTACAATAGACTCAGAGCACATGCGCTGCTACCTTTGTTTAATTTACCGTGACCACCTTTTCACAGGTGTGAAGGTGACTGTGGAGTCTCTGCCTCGCTCCGAGTCCTCCCTGCTGTCTGTTAAGCTGGGTGGCTTGTTCCTGAGAGACCTGACCACCCAGGACACCATCTTCCCTGTGCTGGTGTCGCCCAAAACGGTAAGCAGAGGAGGCCAGGGAGTTCATAATGTGAAGACAAGTTTGAGAAAGTAGAGTGCAGCTCCTCAGGCACCGTATGTTGTATCACACAATGTTTTTATCATTTGTTGTAGGACAAAGTTGTTTTTGCCATCAATCAGCCATCTGGCCAGTCCAGCAGTACCTCTGGTAAGATTCTTTTTTTAAAATATATTTCCACAGTTTAAATAACATTAGAAGATGCTTTTAGCGTGACCTTGTGACTACCACGTTAAAACTATAACAAGTGTACTAACCTGGTTTTGTATAGGCCATTATGTAGCTGAGTATCGGCTTTCAAAAGGAGATTTCTGCTGATTTTTGCTGTTGTTGTTTATCTGTTTCATTATGTTCATTCCATCCAACATTTTTATATGTTTAATGGCACTACCCCCCACTAGGGGGGCCTAACAGGGCTTTGACTCAGCATCTTTGTGCAGTATTGATATGAGAATAATCAGATGTAGGTGGCAGTATGAAGAGCTAGGCACCATACTTCAGCTTTCACTGTGAAGTTTGTCTCTTGATGGAAACCTTGTGTGTGTTGTTCTTGTGTTGTTAGGATGCAGTTCAGAATGCTTGTCATCACCAGTGTTTGAGATGATTTATGAGCGTAACCCTGCGCGGTGTAAGTTTGAGAGAAAACTGGAAGTGAACACTAGTCCACTGAACATCATCTACAATCCACAAGCTATCAAAAAAGTGACAGAGTTTTTCTATAAAGGAAGAGTTCACACCTCAGGTAAGTACAGAAAAAGCAATTATAAAAGCAATCAATTCAAACACTTTAGAAATTTAAGTAGTGAGCAGCAATGGAACTGATGAAGAAAGCCACAGAAGGACAGTCCTCTGATTAAGATCACTATATTTTAAGCACATTTCTTTGATCCCCAGGTTTTGGGTATCAGTCGGAGCTGGAGCTGAGAGTGGCAGAGGCTGCTCGGAGGCAGTACAACAAGCTGAAGATGCAGACCAAGGCAGAGATCCGACAAACCATTGATCAGCTACTTGTGGGAGAGTTTATTGTAAGAGAGATTCACAGGATGATGACATGTGACAAGTGTCAATAATTTCTAAATAGTACTGATGTGTTGGGTTTGCAGGAAAACAGTAAGCGCTGGACCATGAAACTGGACATCTGTGCACCCCAGGTGATTTTTCCTGATGACTTCCAGTCAGGAGACCCAATGCTAGTTGTTGTTGATTTAGGCAGGATTCTCCTCACAAACTCTCAAGGTAAAACAAACATTTTTACAAAAAGAATAAAATAAAAAGGATGCACTCATATCTTCTTTCCTTTGCCTAATGAGGTTTCTAACACCAATCATGCCTTTTGTTATAAATTTTTTATTTATTTATTTTTTGCAGATGACACTAAGGCCGGCTCAAAAGCTCCGCAGCCTGAAAATGAAGAGATGAGTGATGATGAGTACCAGACACCTCTTGCCACCCCACCCGAGTCTCCACCACCTGAACTAGACATGCCTCTGAAAGCAGAGGTCAAAGGCCTCGAGCCGTTCAGCCTCAGATCCCCTGAAAATACGCAGGCATATAGCAGGATACTGTATGAAAAATACTGCTTGTCATTTAAGGACCTGCAGATAATGGTGGGCCGCTATAAGGACAACTGGAAACATCTTCAGGAGAGTGAGGTAGGCCCCACTCATGTGGTGGAGAAGTTTAATGTGTTGCTGCAGCTGGAGCAGAGACTGCGCTACACATCAGACCCCCAGCTCCCCGGGGCCGTGCTGTCAGGGACACTTCCAGACCTCAAGCTCCACATCAACCTCGAGAAGATGACCGCTCTTAGAAGTTGTCTGGCTAGGTTAAGCAGTCCAACTGTCACTGAAGGGGACAAAAGCAAAGACAGAGGTCTTGATATAAGGTCTCCTGACCCTCTTACCCTCCGCCATGACAAGATCTTTAAGAGGGAGGACAGCTCCTGGAAGCTACAAGACTCTGCCAGGAACCTCACCCAGAGCGTCATGACCTTAGAGCAGCACACACGAGAAGTCTTGGTGGAATCCCGGCTACTGTTAGCTGAATTCAACATTAACTACATGCAGCTTGGCGTAGAGAGTGATGGCCGCTACATATCTGTTCTCAAGGTATTTGGCATCAATGCTCATTTTGTTAAGCGGCCTTATGATGCTGAAGTCTCTCTGACTGTCCATGGTCTTCTGCTGGTGGACACCTTACAGACCTATGGCTCAGACTTCGACCTCCTTGTGGCCTCTCATAAGCATCTGAGTTTTGACATACCCACGGGCAGCATCCGAGAGAGCCAGCCTTCGTCCCCTGTATCGTCCCCTGATGGCAGGTCTCCGGAACATCAGGGCCATTATACTGAGTCACCCTCTGGTGTGCCCATGGAGAGAATCTCCCCCAGTTCCTTTCTCAATGACCAGGAGGCCTTAATTAAGCTTGAGTACCAGTTTGTAAGCTCAGACTGCCCCTCCATGAACCTAGACAGCTCCCTCCAGGTGACAAGCATGCAGGTCAATAACCTGGATATTATTCTTAACCCTGAGACCATGGTGGAGCTACTCAAGTTCCTCCAGAAGTCTTTCCCCAAAGAAGAAAGCACCTGGATGTCATCAGCACAACAACCTACAATGCAGCCTGAAGAGGGGACGTATCAGGCCATCTATGACCAGAACAAAGAGCTGACTGTGGAGATCCACCGCCTTAACCTGCTTCTCCTTCGGACTGTGTCCACCGGCACTGTCCTGGCTTCTGAGAAGAAAGGGTTGAAGATTGCCACTGCCAGCATCAGTGGCACCAAGGTTAATGTGTCCATGGGCAGCCGGCTGGACATCAACGGTTCACTTGGGTCTATGCAGTTAGTGGACTTGACCCCGGAGGGAGGCCGAAGCCAGTTTGTGGTCAGCATTGGCAATGTTGAGGATGCCTCCTCATATCTTGGCAGATTAACGTTCCTCACAGATAAAGGAGATTCTCCCTCAGAAGCTCTAAATTTTCACCTCATGGAGAAAACCCAAGGGGAGTGTTCCTTGGAACTTCACATGGCATCCCTGCACTATAACCACTCAGCCAAGTTCCTGAAGGAGCTGAGTCTGTCTGCCAACGAAGTTGAAGACAATTTCCGCTCTATGTTGAAAAGTGCTGCCACCAAAGTGTCAACAGTTCTAGCCACTAAAACGGCAGAGTACAGTGGTATGGTTTCTCTCTTTGAGACTCCCTCACGGAGAACTCGAACTCAGAGTCAGAGCTGGGCTTTTTCATTTGAAGATGAGAACGATGTTTCCATGGAGGAACCCAAGTCCTCCTTAGACACATTCCTAGTGAAGCTGACCCTGGATATCAGCATCGAATCACCTGTTGTGTTTATTCCCCGTAAACACGGACACCCTGAGCTTTTGGTCGGTCATCTGGGAAGCATAAAAATCCAGAACTTTGTCACTGGGCAAGACTCTGAAGAAGAGAGGTTGCAGGTGCTGGTCAGAGATATCCGGCTGTATTCACTCAACATGAGTCATTTGGTTTTGAAGAGGCCACCCAGAGGGGATACCGCTGGCAGCATGTCACCATCTGGCAGTGGGAGCATCAGTCAGGATGAGCCACAGTTCACCCGCCATGACTTCTTTGAATCCCTCGACCGTGGAGAAGGTAAGAATATTATAAATATGGTATATCTTATGGACATGGTAATGAAAGCGTATATTTTTTATGTGCAGCTTGTGACACAAGTTCACACTTATTTTCCTCTATCAGCCTTCCATATATTGAAAGACACCACTATTCAGTTCACCCTGGAGAAAGTTCCTGTTGATGATGATGCTCAGTTTACCCTCCTCACCGCAGAGGAGCAGTCCTGCAAGAGCACAGGGCTGCTGAGAGTTGAGGGCAAATTTGTCAACCCTGTTCAGGTATACACTTTATCAATACAGCAAATCCTCATCTAAATAATGGCCACATCTCAAATACCAGCAGTATTTATGTCATGCACAGCTGGAAAAAAGCCAAACAGTCCCCAGTAGGCCTTGTAGATACAGAGTTCACAGCAGAGTCATGTGGTACTCACCACTTTTTTTTTAACAAACATACTGTCCTCATTTACTCGTTAATTCCAACCTCTTATGTTGTCATTGTTTCCGTTACTGAGTTTACTGTTGGTTCATTAATTGTGTCCATATGTGACGCTCTGGTGACAGGTGTTCCTGTGCAAGTCTGTGTATGAACAGGTCCTCCAGACGCTCGACAATTTGTCCCTAAAGGAGGAGCAACGTGTCACACCCAGCCGGCCGCCCACACCCCCGCCACCAACTCCTTCCTCCACCAGACCTCACCGCTTTCCTGACCCCCAGGGAGGGCTCTTTGCAAGGGACCCTCCCCATATGAGCTTCTCCCACATGTCACTTTCTTCTCCTTTGCCTCTACAGTCACACAAACCTGCTCTTCACTCGCCCTCGTTCACTCAGCTAAGAGTCACTTTACACGTGGCAGAACTGCAGGTCCAGCTCAGTACTGATCTCACCCAGGGCTCCCAGGGCTTAGTCAGTCTACGCTTCCAAGATCTGGAGGGAGACTTTACTAAAGACCACCCTCACTCGCTGGCAGTCCAGTTGGCTCTGCGCTCGCTTCTAATGGAGGACCTCCTGGAGCAGAACCCTGAGTCCAAGTACAAACATTTAATGGTGTCTCGAGGAGCTCCCAAGCCCTCCACCTTCAATCCAAAGGAGTACCTCTCCCAAAGCTGTCCATCTTCATCCAATGCCCTGTACCCAGACATGCCTCGCTCACTGCCTGCCCACATGGAGGAGGCCCAGAACGTCTTCCAGCTCTACCAGAGGCATCCCAACGCCCCTTCAGCCAGCAGTTGCAAATCCAAGAGGGGTCCGGACTGTCCCAGCACTCCACCTCCCTCTCCTTCCCGACATGGGCCCTCTCCTCAGCCACCCCCAAACTTTGATGACACATTAGTTCATATCAACATACTGCTGGTGGACCAGAACCACCCAGAGTTCAAAACGCGCTATGGCAGCGTGGGGCGGAGTGTGGATGTTGACTTTAACTGCCTGGATGTTCTGATCACGTTGCAGACCTGGGTGGTTATTCTGGACTTCTTTGGTATTGGCTCCACAGCCAATAATCATGCAGTAAGGGTCCCCCCCATGTCACTTCAGCCTGTGCCAGGACACCCTCTGTATGAGCCAGACATCAGTGAGGAGGAGACAGCAGATGCCATCAACACCAAAGTGGACCTAAAGGTAGGTCACTGGATCATGAGCCATGTTGTTGTACTGTTAGAGAAGAATATTATTCCTGTTTATTAGCCACATTAGCTTTGTGGCTCTGACGATGGCAGTGTCAGTCTGTTGGTCCATCTGTCCATCTACAAAAACGTTGTATATATTGGATGGATCCTCACTAAAGTTGGCAAAGACATTAGAGTAGGTACTTGAGAGTAGAGTAGGTACTTTATTGATCCCACAGTGAGGAAATTTCTGAATTAGTGGTCCACAGAGGATGAATGCTGTTGATGTTGGCGATGCTCTGACTTTTCCTCTGACAGTCCTCTAACAGCAGGTTGACAGCTTGTTTTTAAGTGAAATTACTTAAAACCTTCACATAGTTTTGTGAACTATAGAACAGATATTCAAGGTAAATGGACTGTATTTATATAGCGCATTTTTCCACAGTGTGTTGCACTGGCCAAAGCACTTTACAGGGCTTAATACACCATTCACCCATTCACACACAACATTCACACACCGATGACGACAGGCTGCCACACAACGGGATTCAGTGTCTTGCTCGGGGACACTTAGGCATGCGGGGAGACCGGGAGTCAAACCACCAACTTGCTGGTCAGGAGACGACTGCCCTACCTCGTGAGCTACAGCCACCCCTGGTGACCCGAGATTTCATCCAGACTGACAGATGAATTAAAAAATAAAAGTTGTTGTTAGCTGCGTGTCAAAATATGATTGTGGGAACCCTTCATGACTAACGCTGCCCACGTTTTCATTTTTAGGTTCATTCTCTGTCTCTTGTACTGAACAAGAAGCTCAACGAACTTGCCAGAGCGAGTGTGTCCAAATTATCAGCTCATCTGGAAATGTTGGGTGTGTATGAAATACTCCATGCGAACACCTGCACACTACAGAGTTTGCTTTTATGTAACTAGTTGACTCAAGACAGTAATTTGATGTTCGCACTGTCACACATTTCAGATGGTGACCTGGCATTACAAGGCAGTTTGGGAAGTTTGTCCCTGAGTGACCTGACCCCACATGGCGATCTCTACCGAGAACGCTTCACCACACGAGGAGGGGAGGCTCTTATTTTCAACATCCATAAGTACAAACCACAGATGTTTCAACAGGCAGATGCTCTGCATGATACTGAAGAAAAGGGAAGAATAGTTTTGTTTTTAAGTCATGTTTGTATGCTGGTCCACTCAGGTACGACCAGCCTGATCCTGACCTGGAGCGGGACTACGACATCAAGGTGTCTGTGCAGATGGCTTCAGTGCAGTACGTCCATACCCAGCGCTTCCAAGCCGAGGTGGTGGCTTTCATCCAGCACTTCACCCAGCTGCAGGATGTCCTTGGCAGGCAGAGGGCTGCCGTGGAGGGACAGGCTGTGAGTACCACCTGGATGCCCTGCCTTACCATGATAACTTAAGTTCAGTTGCCACATGATCATTTCTAAAGGTGGCAGCATGACAGTGCTTGATTCAAATAACATACGTACATACAGTAATATTTCTGATGGCAAAATAATATTTCTCAGCTGCCTCCTGCTCACTTTATTTTCTACTGTACATTAGATTTTGTCATATTCTCTTTATCTACTCTGTTTGTGTCACCCTCTTTTTCTATCCTTTTCTCCCCCCCTCGCTCCCTTCATCCAAATCCTGTCCCCTCCTCCTTTCTGTCTCCTTTCCCCCTTTTGCAGGTGCGGGACCATCCTCAGCGGGCATCCAGGATTCTGCTGGATATTGACGCTGGCGCCCCGGTTATTGTCATTCCAGAGAGTTCACGGTCACCAAGGGTCATTGTGGCCAACCTCGGCCAGCTGAGGGTGCAGAACTGCTTCCTGCCAGCTGGGGCTCACGGGACCTTTTCCCTCCGAGACAAGGTAGAGAAACTCACCATGGTACATGCCTTTTTCCCTTCTCTGGTGAGTCATGCTGCCTGTTCATCCACCCATGCATCATCCTGACCGCCCTTTCTCATCCTCTTCTTTTGACTAATTACACTGTATTCATTTATGTATTTAAAAGTATTCCCCAAGTTGTAAAAACTCAGGAGTAGCTCAGACCACTTGGGTTTTGATTTGTCAGCCAGATTCACTGAGAAAGAAATGGAAACCCTGCGCTGATCAATTAGTAAAGTCTCTGAATCTGGTCTAAAATGCTGAATGAATACAACATTGCCTGATAATTTACTAAAGATTTCAAATTATGATTTCACAACTAAACTTGGTCAACATCTCTTTTTGTCTTTGTCGGCACTTGATTGTTTTAATGTAATCTTTTTAAAGAAACAGTCCAACATGCTGAGCATTAAGCTTGTTAGTTAGATTTCCTAGCAAGGTGAGACATTTTCAGATTTTAAGCCAGCTTTGAACAAAGCCCAGGTTTGTGTCTAATCATCAACAGTCAAGTCAGTCTAACTGTCACGAGCGGAGAGCAGGGACCTGTTCATGCTGTCATTTGTTTTGGAGGTTAGTGTATTTAGGAAGGAGAACAATCAGTCCCTCCAGAACTCCACAAATTCAACCAGTGGAGCCAATCTCAGCTCACACTGGGCAAGAGGCAGGGTCCACCCTGGACAGGTTGCCAGCCTATCACAGGGCTGACATGTAGACCACTCACACTCACTCCTACGGGCAATTTAGTTTCCAGTAAACTTAAGCTGCATGTCTTTGGACTGTGGGAGGAAGCTGGAGCACCCGGAGAGAACCCACGCAGGGAGAACATGCAGACTCCACACAGAAAGGCCCCGGGTCGGCCGGGGGTCGGACCTGGAACCTTCTTGCTGTGAGGTGACAGAGCTAACCAGTTGAATGAAAATAAACCTGGAACTCTCGGAACAGTGAGATTTCCTTAACTAGATTTTTAATGAATTATTAAAAACTACTTTTGTCATTTTCATTTGCTCCCACAATTTCATTGTAAAAAACACCTAAAAACATTGCAGTTGTTTATAGAAGAGCAACCGACAAAATCAGGCAAAAAAGGCTATGAAACCCTGGAGGGACTGAAGAATAGAAACATTTAATTGGTCTTTCACATTCATCTTGTGTTTTGTTGTTTTTTTTTGTGAAGAATTTTATTCTGCATGCAAATTCATACAAGGACCCGTCTCATTACAAGGTACAGTGGCTTTTGGTTTGATGTGGACGAGGGTTGTCACATTATCACAGTCTGACCTTTTCACCCCACACATAGTCTCATAGAAACGAACACTGTCCCGGTGACACACCATAGACGAAGGACAGTACGGTGACATGTTTCACTGTTCACTTGAAAGCACTTTTAAACTTTGTCAGAACATTTGGTTTGGGTTTTACATTAATAGCGCTCCTGTGTGTCAGAGCCTCTGATGATGCATCTTTAAATGATTTGCTGTTGCTTCAGTTGTAATGTTGTGCAACCCTGGTCTGTGGTTCCTTTGTTTGCAGTTGGATTGAGATGTCTGCTGAAACACGTGTTGCATGTATTATTCAGAGGAATACACCAACTTTTCAAGCACCTTGATCGTGTTTGTGTTGTACGACCTGAACAGTTTCCTTCTGTGCACCAGTACATTTGATGCTTTGGAGGCCAGTACGTTTTAAGAAAAAAACACATTTTAGAAAAGTCTCTAAATATATTTGTGATTAAAATTCCAATCCCACTTCATCCACAAGTCATTGCTTTGAAAGTGTCATATGACTACATTTTGATTTGATTTGATCCTAACTACTCTAAAAGTTGAAGATGATGAGAAATGCTGGTATAGTTAATGGGTATTAGGTTAGAAACACACAGATGATACAGGTGCCTCCACTCTATCAAACACTTACAGTAGGACTGCTTCTGCTGCACGATGCCAGTCCTGTTTACAGGGTTTTTGTTTTGTTTTGTTTGATTGATTTTTTTAAATAGTATATATATATATATATATTTGCAGTTTTAAAGTCAGTCACGTTTAAAATGATCTCAATGAGAATGACCCCAGTGACTGCATCAAAAGAAATCTTTGCCAAACCAGTCATGGCTCCACTATTGCAGTGCGTTTCCCTGCCTTGAGTCATGTACTCTTTACACTGATCAGAGAACTTACTGGCAAAGGTTGGTGTATTGTTTTGACACAGTTTGAGCTTGAAATGATGCTGTTTGAATTTCTGTCTCTGTGTCACGCATTGGATCAGAATGTCCAAAAAATGTCTTTCTGAAAAGGTGGACTAAAGTTACAGCAGTGGAAAAGATGAACTCCCTGCTGTGTTGAATAGTTTTTCCTGCTTTAGAGATAATGGCACAGCGCCACTGAGTTGTTAATAGAGGGGACTTCAGTGGGCTGCCACCTTTATCAGACCACATGCCCCCCAGCCCTCTCATTCATTACTGAAGTTCAGCAAGAAGTTCTATATTTATAAGTATTTATTTTTATTTTCCTAATGCACATTCTTTTTCCTTTTTTTGTTCTCAGTCTCCAGTCTCAGACTTGTTGCTTTACAGAAGAACACTGTACATAACAACTGAGAGCCACTGTACCAGAGTCAAATTCCTCTCCACTAAAGTCTAATAAAACCGATTCTGACTCTGAAATTGAAAATGCTTTTAAGTAAAGAGGGACTGGTAATGTGTGTCCAGTAGTAAAATAAATCCTGTAACCCGACCCCTTGGTAATTTATGTTGTGTTTGTTGTGCTTGGCCTCATCAGCTTTTGTGCATATGTACTGATCATATTGTTAAATGGACTTGATGTCCAACGACATGTCTCTTCTGTTTCTCTTCTCTTGACAAAGGAGCGTGTCCAGAGTGCAGCAGGGAGTAACAGTGAGCAGCTGAAGCCTAGAGCCTCCCCCACCAGCTGCTCCTCCTCCACAGGCTTCACCCTCAGCAGGTCACAGGCCCCAGATGCAGGCAGGACCCCAGAGGAGGACGGTTCCCACAGCTCAGGTTAGTGTTGCTGCAAATCTCAAAACACTGCACATCCAAGTACTGCATGTAGGAGGTGTAGCTTGGACACCTTAACATGTGGCCCTCAGAAATGAAATGAGGCTTTGAATTTTATTTTGCACTCACTATGTTTCAGGTAGTGGTGGTCATTTTTTAGTGCTGAGCCATCTGGAAAGACTCACTCTGGTGTGTTTGTCCCCAGTAGAAGACCATGTGTGCCTGTTGGACTGCATTGCACTGGACCTGCAGGAGATGGATATCTTTGCTGCCGAGCGTCTGCCCTGTCAGACCTGGGACAGTGGTGGTAAACCCCCGGAAACCTCAGACCTCATCTTTCCTTCATACTCGATCCGTCGCATTGGAGGCAACCTGCTGAAAGACTGCTGCCGCCTCAAGCTGAAAGTGGAACGCAACCTGGACAAGTACGTCCTGCTTCTCATTGTTTGTGGCAAACATTATGATTGTTTTACAGTGAACTCGTGTTGAGGACTAAGCCGGAGTCGTCTGCTGTGCTCCACCAGCAGTGCTGCCTTTGGCTTGCTACTAGTTCCACTACATGACACAGAGCTTTAGTACGTTAGCCTTATTAGCGTTATGCTAGTTCTTTTGCATGAATAACGGGGAAGGCCAAGGTTCTGGGTTCGGGCCCCACCCGGGACCTTTCTGTGTGGAGTTTGCATGTTCTCCCCGTGCTTGCGTGGGTTCTCTCTGGGCCGAGAGCAGCAGGTTTGTTTTTAGCCATAGTGGGTTTTTTTAGGAGAAAGCTGTAGGTCTGAATGTACCCAGTGTCTAATCTCATGCTTCCCTTCACTGATGTTGTCAGGGAGCTGAGCCATGGAGTACCTGACATGTCCATCCACGGCAGCCTGTCCTCAGTGCACTGCTCCCTGGACCTGGAGCACTACCGGTTGATCCGAGGACTGCTGGACAACAACCTGGGAGAGTCTGTTGATGAGTTCCTGAGGCCCTATAACCTGCAGGACCCCAGCACCTATGTTAGAAAGCAGACAACCACACATACACTCACACCTGAGTCTGTGCAACATACAGTGTTGGCATTTGTAGCAGATGCTACGCCTATCATGAAATCCACTTGACTTGCCCACAAGGGCCAGTTGTGGAAATGTGACATCATATAAATATGGGTTAGGCTTGATTATGATGTAAATGGCTTAAAACCATTTACAGAACACTTCATTGTCTGTCAGATTTTGATTTGAGAGTTATTTGCAACAGTTTTTGTTTTCAACTGTCAATACTGTGATATTTTACAGCATCAGTTCATTTGTTAAAATCAAACTGGGGCCCACAGAGAGCTTAGACTTTAAAGTATCATTAACAGTATGTTGAACACATTTGTGCAGTAGTTTATCCTCGTCTGTTTCTTAATGAATGTGTGTAACTGTCGGTGTTTCTCTTTTCCACATAGTTCCCATATGTTCTAGTTTATAGACTGATGGTGTGTCTCTCTTCAGACGGTGCTGAGTGGAGATGTTTACACCAACTTGTCCTTCCTGGTGGACATGATGGATGTCAGTCTGGAGCTCTTGGACAGCCCCAAACCCACTGAACACAAATGCTCATTAGCAAGGTGACTTCTCTATCTCCTTACATCCCTATACAAACTATTAGATTTGCATTGTTTTTATCATAAATCTATAACTGAAAGCACCTTAGGTCATGCACACAATTTGTTACGACTCATGAATTGGCCTTTCTCATGGACATCCAGATGCCAGCATAGCGTGGACATTTCTCTTAGATGCTAATAATACCACCTGGGCCACAGAAAAGTAGCTCGCCTCCAATACTTTCTGATAGTGGGTATATAGGGCAGATAGGGCTACTTTTCGTGGCCCACCCTGTATCAAGAAGTATTGATGACCTCGAAGCCCCACACAACAAACTGTTCATGAGGCAACAGTGTCAGTACCATGACACACAGGGTAAGTTAAGCAAGTTCAGCAAGTTTTAAAGGGCTGGAGCCAATCCCAGCTGACACTGGATGAGAAGCAGAATCCACCCTGGACAGGTCGCCAGTCCAGGTCATCACTGTGAGGTGACAGCGCTAAGCAGTTGAATGAAAATTAACATGAGACACCTCTTCTGTTCAGTATCGAACAGAGGGGGGGGGTTGCAAATATGTGAAATGAACCATTTCACATCTTTACAATGGGTCAGTTTGACACAACATAACAGGAGGGTTAACTAGATTTTTAATGAATCATTCGAAACTACTTTTGTAATTTTCACTCGCTCCCATTGTAAAAAAAACACCTAAAACATTGCAACTGATCAACACCATTTTGACAATAATGTGGTCAAAAGGGTTTTTTAAAGTTACAGTGTAAGAGAGAAGCTAACACTGGGCAGATTAGGATCTCTCCTGGTTTACAGGACCTAAAACTGTTCATGGACTCACTGCTGATTGAGTTACTTTGTCAGGTCATAGCTCAGAGTTGTAAAATAGACATTTGTCTACAGTGAAGTCTGTATTTCTGTTGCAAAGGTTTGACTTCATGAAATCCAAGCTGCTGTTTGAAAATTTCTCCAATGGATGCAAGTCTGTCAACCTGGTATCTCACTCCCTGCTGGCATATGACACACGGTACACTGGGCCCAGTAAAAGCACTGGTGGAGCTGACGGGGCAAAACACAATGTCTTTGACTGCATCCTCCAGCCCTCCAAAGCAGGCACCAACCGGGCATCGCTGCAGCTGGAACTGCATTACAGGTGTGACAGGAGGCTTTTAAGCTCATGGAACATTTCCAGACACATAGTATATAGAAGCAGAGATTTGAGGTAGTGTTAGATTGTGAAGACTTGATCAGTTGTGATCCACTTTCTCACAGATCCACACGTGACTCCTCCTGCTTCACGGTCGTGCTCAACAACCTGAGGGTCTTGGTCATCTTCGACTGGCTCCAGCTGATGCGAGACTTCCTGCAGGTGCCTGCAGAGAACGTGTCAGGAGGCATCGTGACTCGTCAGCGCTGGCCCAGTAACACCAGCACTGACTCGGGCACCGGCACCGCTGGAGCTGTCATGCCAAAGACGGTCAAGAGTGGCGTGGTCACCAAGAGGTCCACGGTGCCGGTCACCGAGGACCGCTGTCTGGAGGTCAAGATCAACGTCACAGGTCAGAGACAGATGATCGGTAACGGTAGGCCCTGACTGGTTTTAAATGCTTTAAATAAAAAGGGAACTGTCTGTGTGTCTATACTGAGCTCTAGTTAAAGTGTGCTTGTTGTGAGAATCTCCAACACGGCTACTGCCACGAGTGTTTTATTAACCATGAAAATGTCATTGAGTTGTATCTCGACGAAATTAAATGTTCATCTCCAGGATTTTTGACTTTTACTGGGGCCTGCCCCGTGTAAGTTATTAAGTTAAAGGAAAAGATCTTGATGAATATAATTTAGCTGAATTTTAAAATGTCACCCTGTTGTTTGGTCTTCAGGCACAGAGTTTGTGGTTGTGGAGGACTCATCCTGTCTGGACACCAACGCCATCATTCTAAAAGGCACCACAGTCCTCACCTATAAACCCCGCCTGCTGGACAGACCGTTCTCTGGCAGCCTCGCAGGAATAGAGGTGACTCCTCACTGTCACTGCATGAATTCCTGGAACTGTGGGTTCTACCACTGCTGCTTCATTTAATCAAAGAATCCCATTCTGAAAGAGACAACTTTATTAAACAGATGATTGGCCTGAAATGCTCCAGTACTCTAGTACTGCTACCATTGCTAATACTATTATTACTGCCCGACTGCATTAAGTACTAATTGTGTTACTGCTGCTACTCCAAATACTACTGCTAACAGTGCTGTTGTACAACTCCTCCACCTCCATGACCTCCACCCCCTCTACTCGCTACCCTGGTCAAGCCACTGTACAGTGAAGGTCATTACATAGTGATACTTCTAGTTATAGTATGTAATATGGGATCGATACAGACTGCATCGGTGCAGGGGTGCTGCTAACTACTAACCCAGTATCTAGATCATAATTGTATTAGCTCTGATTCAAACACATCACGTGACCTGCAGGTGTTCTCATGTCGGCTGGGCAGTGAGCAGGAGACAGCGCTGTCCATCATCGACCCCGTCAATGTCCAGGTGGAGCTGTGTGGGAGCCCCACGTACCCAAGTAGCTCAGGTCTCCTGGACGCCTTCAATGTGGAGGACATCCCGCCTCTGCTGGAGGTTAGGACTCAAGCATAATTAAATATTCAGCATGTAACTTGGGTGGCACAGTGGTGCAGTGGTTTGCATTGTTGCCTCTCATGCCAGGTGGGACAGACTCCAGCTCCCCAACCCTTCCAAGGATAAAACTTTATAGTTAATGGATGGAAAGTGTAACTGTCACTGAGGGGAAGTGGGGTCATTGCAGAAACAACAACAATGTTTAATGAGCCTACTCTCCCTATGACACATCCAGCATTTTGGACACTCAGCTGGTTGTTTGGTTTTCTAAATGGACAACATGTTCCTTCTGGTAGTGAGCCCACCATTCTGCCTGTGTGGAGAAGACTGTTCCTCACATCCAGGTGGTTCAGCCGGTAGTTTTCCTTCTTACTTAGTGTTATCGTTTACCAGCTTCATTTATTAAATCCATTGTTTCATGAGTACGTTCTAATGTGTTGTAAACATACATTTTATCAAAAAAAGTCAGTCTTGCAACAGCTATCCTGACACTGAAGGTGTAGTGTGAGCAGCATGTTGGCAGCTGCAGTGCTCCACCTGTGTCTGTAGGTCAGAGCCCAGTGCACAGTCGCTGAAGTAGCATGTGTAAAATGCATGTAAAAAGACTTGAAATGGTAAAAATACACCTTGGGTCAGGCTCGGGGTTTAAAGAGTGAGCTGTCAACGTGGTCTGTACACCTGTTCTGTCAGACATAAGAGAAAACGCAGCTGAAACACTTTGTGTGGACACATTGGCTCTAGTGTTGGCTCGACTCGATAAACAACAGATCCTACATCTTCTATAATCCAGCTCAGTAGTGCCTGGCATTAGACTCGACCTGGTAAATTCCACCCCCCTTTCAAACTCCACAGCCAATTTGTGACACAGACATCCTCTGTCGTGGTCTTGAGGAACAAGCTGAGACTACTACTAACATGACTTTGACATAAAAATCTTATTTGTGCATGTGTTTGTGTGGCAGATTCAGTTTCCTACTCTGGACATCCGTCTGTCCTACAACGACATTCAGCTCTTCTTGGCCATCGCCAGGTCCATCCCTACTACTGGCACTGCAGTGTCATCTGACTCTGACACCAGCACTGAGCCCGCTGCCACACCCAAAGACCGCTTTAGGCAAAAGACTGAGGCCCTCATAGGTATGGAGAGCAGTCTTCATTGTGGACTTCACTGCTGATTTCATGAAATAGAAGTAACTGTACGTGAAAAGATAAGGCCTCTTATTTTCAGCAGTCCCCATACAGAGACTAAAACCAACGGTGAGCGGCCTCTACTCACAGTTAATGTTCGTCAGTCTCCAACCTGGATCAGCTTATTCATCTGTGCCATAGGCCCCCGTTGTTTAAAAAAACTATAACACACCTCAGTGAAACACACTGCTGCACTGGGTGACAAGTCTCTTCATTACAAAACACAAGACCCACATATTAAAAATATGTTTCCTCAAAAGCTCCAAACGACCATTACTTTTTAGTGTTTGAGATCTTGTGCATGTGCAGTTGAGTCTTGCTGCTTCAGATGTTGTTGAAAATACTATTAATGTAGAAAATGACCGACATTATCCTTTATCATTTGAAGAGAGGCTCATATTTACTGTCTGCTTGCTGCCAGGGCTGCGTTTACATATTTGTACCTCAGTTATTTTGCCCAGATGTTCCCAGTCTTTTGCATACATCTGGTCTTTGTGATCTTCTCTGAAAAAGAAGTCTTGATCTCAGTGGGACTTCCTGGTAAAATAAAGGTAAAATAAATAAAGAAATAACTGGGTATCCAAGAGCATTGATTTATATAATCAGTAGAACCGATGGAGACAGAGAAGGAAAGTCAGAAACTAGTATCAAAAGACAACCACGTTGTTGTGTTACATCAGGAAATTCTTGTAGTCATGCAGGTTTTGGTTAAAGCTTTGGTTACAGCTGTTCCTCTCCATAGATGGTCAGCTGACCCACTTACAAGACCTTGGCTTCAGGAAAGAGGACTGCAAAAGAGCCCTGATTCACTGTAAAGGTGAGCGAGACCTTTAACACTGTTCTCTCTGCCTGGTGACCTGGCAGTAGAACAAAGGTCATAACTATTAATTTATGAAAACCTGTATAAAGCAAGAGCAATGTGTCCCTCAGGCCAGCTGGACCAGGCAGCCACGTGGCTACTGGAGAATGCTGAGAACATGGCGGGCCATCCCAGAGCCAGGGCTGACTCCGGCTCCCACAGCCACTCAGCTCCTCTGTCTGGGGTGGAGGTGAAGGCTGAGAGCGTCTGCATCTGTTTCATTGATGACTGCCTGGACTGTGACATACCACTGGCTGAGTTCACCTTCTCCAGTAGGTGTCTCTTACTTAAGATACTACTGCAATATCGAACAAGTGTGATAGAAGACTGAGCAGCTCATGTGCCACATTTTGTCCTGCAAACACAAGTTCTGTTCTTGTGTGGTTACTGTTGGCTGCCCTGTTTATTTACACCTGGGGCAGTAATAAAGGCATTCTGCACCAAAAAACTGAAACCCCTTCCTGTTTGTCACTGGAATAAAACTCTGGTGTCAGACATTCAAACTGTAAATATATATTTTCAAGAACTAAGTAAGAGTCAGTCACCACAGTGCAAACACACCAAACAGTGCTTTGCAGAAAAATAAATAACTGCACATCCAGGAAGTCAAAGATGTCCATCGTGTCCTTCAGCCTGATTGTGATCTGCAGACTGTTTCTGATTGCAGGGCTTTGTGCACTGCAGCGCATTGGATCCATCCAGGAAGGCAACGCCAGCTTCACTCTGTCTGGAGACTACTACAACAGGGAGTTGTCAGGTGACACAATCGAACTGCTTATATGATATATGCTGAACTTTTCAGTCAGTGTTTTTCTGATCATGAAGGGAATTCAGCACCGTGATTCAGACTTAGCAAACCTAAACATTATGTGAATGGGGAGTGTGTCTCACACAGAGGTTTGACAGTCATTTAAATGGCACTGTGTTAAAACCAATCAACAGTATTATGACATTGATCAGGTTGTTCTACTGCAAATCAGATGATTATTATCTACAGATTGATTGATTGACCGACATATAGGCAAACTGCAGTGGATCAATAAAGACAGAAATGTTGCATTTTATGAACGACAACATGTATGTCAGTGTAAAGCTGCAGGGTAGTAATCATTAGGAACAGCGATACTGACCTCTTGGGGAATTCACCAACATGGATTACATTGGGATAGTCTGCCAGACGTCAGTGTAACTCTGCAGGGTTATTATCACTCCTGTGTGTGTGTGTCTGTCTGCCTGCACCAGGCTGGGAGCCCTTCATCGAGCCCTGGCCCTGCTCCCTGTCCTGGCAGCAGCAGGCCGCCGGCCGCCTCCACCCTCCGCGCCTCAAGATGGGGATTCGAGCCAAGCAGAGACTTGACGTCAACATCACCTCTGTCCTGCTGGGTGAGTGGAGCCTGAAACAGGCTTCTCTGCATGTACATGTGCACTGGATGCACAGTGTTTTGAGGTTGACAGGTCAGATCCCTCAGCCGCACTCAGTGCTGGTTTCCAGTTACATTGTAAACCTGTGAAAAAACAAGCCAGAAATGTTGAACATGTCCTTATGTGACCCTCCCAGAGCAATACACCTCCACCAAGAGCTCCTGGTTAGCAGACTACTGTAACGAGGAGGAGCAGACCCACCAGCCGGCACCCCCCCTCCCCTGGGTGGGCTCTTCAGTCGACCCGCCCAGCGTCGGACAGAGTGAGTGTCAGCTACACTCAGTACCACAAACACTGGGTAGTGAAGAATTTAATAATTCAATACAATGGATGGCCAGCGCTGGGGTCATAAACAACTAAGTTTATTTAAAAAAATTCAACAGGTGACTGTTCTCTTCTGCTTTATCTTTCCACTGGGGCCGGTTGTATTTATTCCCTTTTGTCTTTACAGTTGAAAACTGTACAATCGCTGTCTGAACGAACATGGAAACAATCTGCGTGACATTTCCAGTCTTTACACTGAAGATTGTATGATGTGATCTTTGTCCTGTCATTTGTGTATCTACCAACTTAACAGACACTGAAGGGCACTGGTGCCACTGTAGATAATTAGTTCATATTTTTCTTGACATTTTCATGGGATTGGCTGATAATAAGAAAACCATACAACACCAGTTACACACCAGTTTTGGTGGTCGGTTTGGTAGGGCTTTGGGTGTAGGTGTCCATCCTGTGAGCAGCTTGGCTGATGGGTTGCTCTGCTCTGAAGAACTGTAGATGTAAGAGGTCTGAGCTGCTTTGCTCCAGACGTCACGATAGTTAGTTTATTTTAATGTTTGTCAAGAAGAGCCAGTGACATAAGTAGCATCAGTCAAACTCATCAGCCAAGTTGCTCTGGTTCCTCAGCTGAATGGAAAATGAATGGACGTGTTTTTCGCTATGTTGAACACATGGAAACCAGTGAGTCAAAGTGAAGCATGACCTGCACTGTTCATAAAAATATTGATCTGCAGAGAAGTGCTGACTCTGAATGAGGATGATGAAGCTCTAACCCTCTTGTGTGTTCCCTCTGCATGTTTCCTTTGTGTAGTAACTGTCTCTCTCTGCTGTCAGGTGTGCCTCTTGCTCACCTTAGAACTAGGAGCACAGCCAGCTTGACCTGCCTCGAGCAGCAGATTCACTCCAGAGGTACAGTTCGGGGTTTAGTCACCCAGTCAGTCTCCCTCACCAGTTCACTCTGTGTCATTCAGTCATCATTCCCCACAGGTGCAGAGGCACCTAGCACTGCTGTGAGGAAATATAGATTTGCAGTAAGGTCAGTGAAGAGCCTGCAACCCAGCAAATCACAGTAATAAAATACAACTAATATCAGTGTTCATACCATAATACAGGGCAGCCCTGTGGCCTCTGACCGTGAACCACGATGTCCCTGGGAACACGACCTTTGTAGCTTGTTCTCTCACTTCATTTCCTGTCATCTAAAGGTTTAAACTGTTCAACAAATATATTGTTAAAATAAATTATCCTTATACAGTACTGTGCAAAGGTTTTGGGCACTTCACCACCACACAGTACCAGAGGTCTTTCGTTGCACCATAGTGCGGCACTAGCTCTAGGTTATGTGAACACAGCAGGTGTAAAGGTCAGAGCCAGCTGCTACAGGCGTCCCTCTCACCTGGGGCCCCCCACAGCCAGCACGCCCCTGTCTGCAGTTGAAAGTTAAATCTGCTGCACAACTGAATAAGGACTGACTATATCTTCAGTGGTGCTGCAGGTTTATGTAGTGATGACTACGGTATTTAAAATCAGACTCATTAGATTTCACTATAACCGTACCCTCTCTCATCTTCCTCGTCTTGTTTCTTTATGCTTTGTGTTTTGCCTGAACTGCATGACTTGTTTGTCGTCGTTTTCCACTGCATGGCCAGAATCCTTGGTTGACTGCTGCCGTTGAGGAGCATGTACAGATGGTGACAGATGAAAGGACGACCCAACACAGAGTCCCAGTGAGGTGTTGGGCCACCACGTGACACCAGAACAGCTCTACCTTGACTCTCCAAGTCCCTGAACCCTCCTGGAGGGATGAAAACTCCTCTTCTGACAGATGTTCCCTCATGTGGTGTTTTAATGATGGTGGTGGAGACGCTGTCTAACACGTCGCTCCAACATCTCCCATAGCTGTTCAACTGGGCTGAGACCTGGTGACTGGGAAGGCCACAGCATCTGGTTCACACCATGGTCATCCTCATCAGACCAGTCAGTGACCCCTGGTGTCCTGAGGACAAGGGCGTTGTCATCATGGAGGAGACCACTCAGTTATTCAGGGTTTTCCTTTCATTTGTCACCGTCTGTAGTAGTGGTCTGTACTGCATTGATTCTCGTCAGTCAAACTTATCATCGTCTATAGTTTTTACACTATTTAATCTTAAAGAATTTAAGCAAAGTCTTGCCATCTGCTAAATATAAACTAAAGGGTTGCTAACACCCTGGTCACCCTGTCTTTCTTCTCTATAAGAAGTTTGCCAAATGTTAATTTTCCCAAAGTTGTACCTTATTTGTTTATTTTTGTCATGAGCATTTTTAAAATAGTTTTCTGGCATTTTGTAAAATGTTACAGTAATGACTGTGATGGTAAGTATAGAGCAAAACGCTGCAGAAGGCAACACTGTGTTCACTTTGCTTCACTGACCTCATTTTTGATCTGTAAGTTGCCGTTTAAGTTTGTTTGTAGTTTGTAGTCACGTCCGTATGTTGAAAACTAAAAGTAAGAATTTACTTTTGTAAAGGGGAACTCCAGTGATTTCTATAAAGCTGGGGCTGCAGCATCATGACATTTAGTCTGTAGTAAGGCTCAGGCTCCCGATGCACCTGAAAATGGCTTTTCACGCTCAGAGTCCATGATGTAGACTTTCTGTTTGTCAGCCTGAACTGGGGTAGACGTCACGGTGTGTCATCGTCTCACAGCCTCTGATGCACCTCACTTCCCAGAGGCTGACTAGTCACCCCCGACTACTACGTTGATCTGTTTGAGTAAAATCAGTGTAGTGCCCCTTTTAAAAGAAAAAATCAATTCACATCTCTTGTGCCTTGGCTGCTGATTAGGTTTCACTGCTCATGACTGTACTGACTGAACTGAATACGCTATTGAAGTTAGTACAATGTGAAAGGCCAAGCATACTCATCTCTCTGATTTGGTTTTCATGTCTGGTTCCAGCAGAAGTCAAACTGTCCAAGAGGAGGCAGCCGTTCGTGCCATATGCTCTGCGCAACCACACAGGATGCACCATGTGGTTTGCTACTCTGACTACGACCCCCACAAGGTAGGGACAAGTGAGACTGGAGATAAGGCATGTTTGAACAGATGACTAGGACTGTGCACTGACTTGGGCCAGGATGGACTCTAGATGACACCATGAGACCACAGAGAGTCAAGTAATGTTATACTGTAGATTAAAATATTAAATCTGAGAAATGTCAAACTGTTTCCTGATTTAGTATGAGACTACTAAGAGATGTACAGTATTACATGTGCTCAGGAAAATTGTGCCATAATGCCCTGTTACTGTATGTCTGACCGTTTGCTAATCTGGTGGTGTGGGGCAACTTGGAGCTGAAATATTCTTTTTATGGAAATTATTGGTAAATGTATGTCATGTGCATCTACTCTCATTTACAAAAAGTGTAGGACAAGCTGTATATCAATGCCAAATTTGGTGACATTTGAACTATTTTATCCTGATGCTGTAAGCAAAAGGTGTGATGTTACCATCTGTTGATGGATTTGCATGTCTCATTAGCTGCTGACATTAAGCTCAGCCATGTCGCTATGATATGTGATGACAGGTCATAGGGATGGCAGTGTTGCTCAGTGCATTTCTCTGTCCAGAGCAGGATGTCTCAACAGCTACTGTCCAGATTGACTTAAAATGGAACCAGATCTCCTGAAGTTACCATAAGATTCATTGGTCTTTTTCATGCTCCTGTTGACAGTTATGATCTTCTGGCCTTTCTGATAGCTGCATCTCTGTTTTTCTACTGGTAAAGCTCTAAGAACGCTGTTTTCACAAGCACTAACTGTCCTGCTGTGAAAAAGTGTAACAAAAGTTGAATTCATGTCCAACTTTAGACAAGTTAAAGGATTCTCCTGTGCAGACAGAGCTGTTTCCGTTCCCCACAGGGTGGCGCTGTCACACAGCAGTAGTGCAGACTCAGACGCCTACGGCCCAGGAACCGATGACACCCACAACGTCAGCCAGTGGAGAGAGGTGCTGCCTGGGGAGGAGATCCCCTTCGAGTTTGAAGCCCGTGAGAAACTGCGCCACCGGTACGTTCACAGCACCTGTGGATATGAAACTGGCAACTGGTTTAATAACTCTGTGACTACCTGCTGTCTTGACTGGTTGTCTGAAATTAGATTGGCTGAGGAATCTACACACTGTAATATGATGATACAAGGTTCCACTGTGTTGTATTTCTGTTTTACTTTGAAGTCAGATAAATCAGCTTGATTTAATTAATTTATTATACTTTATTAATCCCCATGGGGAAATTTCTTACTGATGGTGGTGCTGTCAGTCACTGCCTGAGCCAGTAGGCCCTAACCCTGACCCTAGGGATTTGATTGCAGGGGTTTGGAGACGTGCCATTATTCCTATTAGTTTTGATAATACTTTACATGTCAACTTAAAAGTGTCGGTGGGGTCTGACAATGATAAGAGAACTAATTCTGCATTTGGAAAACACAGTGAAAATCCATCTCACGTTGTAGAACCTATATCTATAAAGGTACTTTTCTCTGCAAGTATCAGTAAATGTGCTGTATATGTGTGCATGTTCCCGGTTAGAGTGATGACACAACATCAACACAAGACAGACTAAGGACTTTACAGTGTATGTGCTGTATTTGCTGGAGTTTGTACATGTGCACATACTGTACACATGATGATGCGGTGCGCTGGTCTGTGGGACTCGACTGTAAACCTCAGTCTAGTAGAAGTGAAGACTAGATTGTGATTGCGTGTCCCTGATCCCTTGCTGCCTCCTCCTCCTCCCCTGCAGACACACTCATGAGCTGAAGCTGCACCAGCTGCTGGTGCGGGTGTGCGGCTGGGAGCAGGTCAAGCCAGTGTCTGTGGACAAAGTGGGCGTTTTCTTCCGTTATGCTGCTCCAGACAGAAACAACTCCTCCAACACTGTGAGCACGAGTCAGAAACTCAAATTCATGTTGATCGTGTTAAAGGTTTCTAATAAACTGACCTAGAGGTTGGTGCTGAACATTTGTTTTCTCCTTGACTGTTCCGCAGGTTGGCAGTCCTATCAGCAGGACCAACATCATCCACCCACATGTTTACGTAAGCAGGACAAGTCTTGTTTCTACAGCAGTGATCAGTTAGTGAAAGTAAGCTTTCAGTGTGGAGTCTGTAGCCACAGTAGCAGCTTGATGCTTATTGTACACCAGCAGTACAGAATGGAGACATGACTTTAATGTCCTTGCCTCTAATAAGGCAAAAATCATTACAGTTAATTGAGTTAAGTCGTGACTGGGGTTAATCAGTGGATTTACAAAAGGACTGAGCAGCAGAGAGGTGATTCTGAGGTGACTCTGGTGTACTGCTAAGTTAGTGCTGTGGAAATACACTGAACGTACCCAGACAGCAGGTCAACATGGAGTCTTTGGATTTGGATTATCATAAAATTAAAACAGGAACAGATCTGAAAACACACAATGGCAAGTACTGATGAAAATGGGACATTGGAAATAAAGGCTTGTGTCTAACGGTAATAAAACTTTCAATAAGGTGACACAACACAAATGCTCAGTATGAATCGAAACTGATTTGTCACTTGTATCCCTGTCAGTTCTCGGCCCTTCCTCTTGTCCGAGTGGTCTTTGCCATCACGATGGAGGGCAGTGCCAGGAAGGTCATCACGGTCCGCTCTGCGCTCATGGTGAAGAACCGGCTCGATGTGCCTATGGAGGTCAGACTCGACAGCCCGTCGGCTCCTGACAGTAAGACACTGCTCTGTTCGACTGGCTGATACACCTGAATCAATCAGTTAAATAATGTGTGCAACGCAGATTGAAGCGACTGTTTGTAATATATTTTATTTTATTAACATAATTCAGTTAGGATCTATTTATTATTTTTAAATATTTCAAGTTATTTGGTCATTTATTTTATTGTCCTTATAAAATCTTAATCATTTAATTAGATTTTTTTTAATTATTTGATTGTGTTTAAATGTAATTACTGCCTCATTTCTATTAAATCTCATTGTTTATATAATACTTTATCATATACATTTTATTTATATGATAGTTATATTAAATCCAACTCTTACGTTATTTCATATTTTTATAGTATTTATATTTTTATCCTTAATTTATTTTGGTTTCATTTCCTTTCATTGGATCCATTTTCAAAAATCTCTTGTCAAGTTAATGACGTCGGCTGTGTCCCTGTGTTGACAGAGCCTGTGGTGTTGTCTCCCATCCTGCCTGGCCAGGCCTCGGCAGTCCCCCTGCACCTGACGTCCTGGCGGTTGCAGGCTCGGCCCAAAGGCCTGGGCTTGTTCTTCTGTAAGGTTCCCATCCACTGGACCAGCGTGGAGCGGCCCGGAGAGGTCAGCAGCAGTAAGAAGAAGTGTCAGTCCGCGGACTTCGACGACAACGTCAAGAGTAGTTTCAGGTAAAAACATTCGCTCTGACATTTTGGTGTTTGTTTGTGTCTTCGTCACATCTGGTTCCATTGCCTTCGCTTCCCTGCGTCCTGCAGGTTTTGTGTCATCATCAAAAAGGAGAACTACCCGGACCAGCTGCCAGCCAAGAAGGTTTCTGGCAGTTCACAGGAGATCTATCGACAGCCAGGCCACACCATCTACCTGCTGCCCACCATGGTGCTGGCCAATCTTCTGCCCTGTGACCTCAGCTTCTACATCAAAGGAACGTCCATCAGAGGCTCCTTGAAGCCGGGGAAAGAGGCCGTGCTTCACGCCACCGACACTTCGCAGAACATGGAGCTAGGTCAGGACCCACCAAACTGCAGTTTCCTTCCTGAGCATTTCCCTAGTCCTCACTCCGGTTGTTCATGCTGTGTGTCTGTCAGGAGTCCTGCTGGAGAACTTCTCCGAGTGCAAAGAGCTGCTGATTCCTCCTGGGACCCAGAACTATGTGGTACGCATGAGGGTGTACGACACCAACAAACGTCTGCTTTGCCTCACCATCCGCATCGTCCTGCGAGCACAGGGTGCTCTGAAGATCCTCATTTCTGCCCCCTACTGGCTTATCAACAAGACTGGTAATACCAGCTTTGTTATTAGCTAGAAAAAAAGAACTTCAAGAACTGGCTTCTTTGTTCCCTAAAGCCATTTCCTCCCTTAGGTCTGCCGCTAATTTTCCGTCAGGACAATGGCAAAACTGATGCTGCAGGACAGTTTGAGGAGCATGAGTTGGCCCGGAGCCTCAGCCCGTTGCTGTTCTGCTACACTGACAAGGAGCAGCCTGCTATGTAAGTGTGTGTCAGAGACCAGACCATCGGTTCTACCCAGCAGAACCCCTCCTGGTGTGTTTATTGTAAGAGGGAGTGTCAGTCCGCGGACTTCGACGACAACGTCAAGAGTAGTTTCAGGTAAAAACATTCGCTCTGACATTTTGGTGTTTGTTTGTGTCTTCGTCACATCTGGTTCCATTGCCTTCGCTTCCCTGCGTCCTGCAGGTTTTGTGTCATCATCAAAAAGGAGAACTACCCGGACCAGCTGCCAGCCAAGAAGGTTTCTGGCAGTTCACAGGAGATCTATCGACAGCCAGGCCACACCATCTACCTGCTGCCCACCATGGTGCTGGCCAATCTTCTGCCCTGTGACCTCAGCTTCTACATCAAAGGAACGTCCATCAGAGGCTCCTTGAAGCCGGGGAAAGAGGCCGTGCTTCACGCCACCGACACTTCGCAGAACATGGAGCTAGGTCAGGACCCACCAAACTGCAGTTTCCTTCCTGAGCATTTCCCTAGTCCTCACTCCGGTTGTTCATGCTGTGTGTCTGTCAGGAGTCCTGCTGGAGAACTTCTCCGAGTGCAAAGAGCTGCTGATTCCTCCTGGGACCCAGAACTATGTGGTACGCATGAGGGTGTACGACACCAACAAACGTCTGCTTTGCCTCACCATCCGCATCGTCCTGCGAGCACAGGGTGCTCTGAAGATCCTCATTTCTGCCCCCTACTGGCTTATCAACAAGACTGGTAATACCAGCTTTGTTATTAGCTAGAAAAAAAGAACTTCAAGAACTGGCTTCTTTGTTCCCTAAAGCCATTTCCTCCCTTAGGTCTGCCGCTAATTTTCCGTCAGGACAATGGCAAAACTGATGCTGCAGGACAGTTTGAGGAGCATGAGTTGGCCCGGAGCCTCAGCCCGTTGCTGTTCTGCTACACTGACAAGGAGCAGCCTGCTATGTAAGTGTGTGTCAGAGACCAGACCATCGGTTCTACCCAGCAGAACCCCTCCTGGTGTGTTTATTGATCTGTCCTGATCCCAGGTGTACTATGCGGATCGGAAAAGGGATCCACCCAGACGGAGTTCCAGGCTGGTGCCAGGGCTTTTCCCTGGACGGAGGGAGTGGGGTCAGGGCGGTGAAAGTTATCCAGCACGGGAACAGGCCTGGCCTCATCTACAACATAGGCCAGTTGGTGCATTCACACTCAGTCCAAACGGCACTGATACATCGATGCATGTGCACTACACTATAGATACAGTGGACATCATCACCAGTTTCTGACAGTTTGATATTAAGAGCTGAAATGTCTCTGTTGCTACTGTTGCATTATGAGTAAAAATGTGTCAGGTATTCATTGTTGCCTGTCTGATCAACACAGGCGTCAGTGTGCGGAAAGGAAAGGGACGCTACAGGGACACTCACATAGTGACCTTTGCCCCACGCTACCTACTGGACAACCGCTCGACTCACAAACTGGCCTTCGCTCAGAGAGAGTTTGCCAGAGGAAAGGTAAAGAACTGACTTTCAAAATGAACTGGAGCCTCCTGGTTTAGGCTCACACCTCATACACCGATCACAACCTTTGTTTCCTGCTCCTCCTGTTCTCTTCCATCCTTTCCTGTTTGCATTTCTGTGTTGACCTACTTTGTCCTAAGGTGTGTTTCTACCTCAAAGTTCATGGTGGGGGGGGAGAAGTTCCTTTGGTGGAAATGGGACTTATTCAAAGGCAAAATGCCAAATAAATGAACTTACTGTGAATAAGTTAATGATGAAGTGAGTGATCCCAGTGAACCCGTATACCCAACAGGGCCCTGGAACCAGAGATCTTTGTTTGATAAGTCAGAAACTCTGCTCTGTTTCAGTCATCAAATGAAAATCTTTGTTTTAAGAACGCTCTGTCTGTAGCCTGTTGCTCAGTTTCACCGGTAGAGTCCGCTCTGATCGACGTCATTAATGCAGACGTTTGTCCCAGGGTACTGCCAACCCCGAGGGTTACATCTCCACCCTGCCGGGCTCCAGCGTTGTCTTCCATTGGCCCCGCAACGACTACGACCAGCTGCTGTGTGTGCGCCTCATGGACACGCCAAACTGCACCTGGTCTGGCGGCTTCGAGGTCAACAAACCAAAGTCCTTCCACGTCAACATGAGGTCAGCGCCATAATAGTTTGAAAATACACCTTTTGTTCTGATTTTTGGACAGTTCATCCTCCTACATCATATACAGTATAAAGATCGTTTCACTATAAAGCTGAGTCCAGTTACCTTTTTAGTATAAATGTAACCCTCAGCCGGTCCATCAGGAAATTGCATATGTCAACTTTTTGACAGTGTCTCAGGATACGGTGGTTATTTTTCCATGCTATGAAACAAAAACGCATCCCACCAACTCAGTTGTGACTGAGTGAGCGAAGTGAGTTATTTGACAGGTTTATTAACGGCTCTTGGTTTGAGCAGGGACACCCTGGGGAACTGCTTCTTCCTGCGGACAGAGATCAGCCTGAAGGGAGCCACCTACCAGGTCTCCTTCAACGACGCTGACCAGCTGCCTCCACCCTTCCGCATTGACAACATCTCTGAGGTGAGCAACAGTTCATCAGCTTCAGTAACATGAATCACTTAGTGGAGTCCCTGATCTCTCCGCCTTGGTAGTGTGGATGTCATTCATTGTTCAGAGCTACAAGCTCCACGTTCAGAGAGCAGAGTTCAGGCCCTGCCTACATCACAGCCCCACACACCTGGCCAGTCACTGTGTGGCATGTGTTGGATTATTGGACTTTTTGTTTCACAGTTAGAAAAGGTGCCAGATAGACACGCCTCTGGTTCTGATGTTGAGAGAGAGAGAGAGTTCTGAACACTGTTAGACAACCTAACAAACGGTCTGAATCTTACAAGGGGGGCATTAAAATGTAAATTAAAAATGGGAAAATGTTGCCAACTAGAAACCATCCAGTCACATTAAGCTGCTGTTTGAATGCCTTCAGGTGCCTATCCAGTTCTGGCAGCACGGTGTGGCTGACATCCGGCTGCACACAGAGGTGAAGGCGGGCTCGATGCTGGACTACGCCTGCGACGAGCCCACCCTGCCCCCCTACCTCACGCTGACTGTGAAGGGAGCCGGATCCTCCGAGGTCACGGCCGACATGAACTTCTTCAGAGAATACAACAAGCTCTACTATGAGAACTTCATCTACATCGCAGCCACGCACACTTTCTCACAGTAAGGGGTCATGACTCTAACGTAATGATACCCTGTTATAATTAATGTCTTAAAAGTTGGCAACATCCTTCTGCTGACACAGGGAAGCCGAGAAGAGACCTGTTGGAATGAAGCGTCTGGTGAGCTGTGCTGAACTCGTTCTCGATGTGGACACAAAGACTCAGAGGGTCATCCTGAAAAAGAAGGTACAAAAGTATACAAAAGTATAACCCAGAATGAACAAACACTGACTTTTTAAACCCTCACTGTCATGACTGTTTGGAGGGGAAGAAGAAATAACACAGTGCTGCCAGATATGCATTGGTTCAACTTTCTACAGCGTGAGCGTGAGTTGCTTTTCGGTGCTTAACGTGACTGTAAACTGAATATCTGACTTTTGATGAGACAACACGTTTGGGTAACTGCTTGGCTTTAGCACTGTTTTCTAGCATTTTACAGAGTAAGAGATGATAAAATCTCTTATTGCGAAAACAATAAGTTGCGTCTTATGGAACAAAGCAGAGCGCATTAGTGAGTGTGCACTAACATGGATGTGGCTGCTGTGCAGGAGCCAGGGAAGCGCTCCCAGCTGTGGAGGATGACGGGCAATGGCATGCTATGTCACGAGGGCTCATCTCCACCGCAGAGCAAGCCGGCCCAGCCACGCCCACTGGACTCTTCTCTGGTGCTGGACATCGCCGGGCTCGCGGCTGTTAGCGACAACAGGTTTGTACAGTGTCTGTCAGCTCAACCCAACGACCGATTCATTTAGTCGGTGAGGTCTGTCATTGAGGACTCCTGCGTCTTTGTCTCTTCTAGTTTTGAGCCTTTGATGCTGAGGAGGCCCGACTCACGCCGCAGCACCACCCAGACGTGGTACTTCAGCTCAGGCATGCTGACCTGTGTCCTTACCCGGCTGGTGGTGCAGGTGGGTACACCGAGCTATGTGATACTGTGAAAAACGTCATTACTGAGTTTCAGGAACAGAGAATACTGTGCACACTCACGTTTGTTCTGCTAGAGTTTCTCTGCAGTCGTTCTCTTCAGTTTTATTTTTAATGTATGACCTGTGACCTTCAGGTGAAGGGCGGCGTGGCCGGACTCTATGATGGATCAGAGGTGGTGCTGGGACCAGACTCGGGGCTGCTGGAGCCTGGCCCTGAGCAGCTGTTCATCAACCAGAAAATGAGACCTGGTTCTGGTGTGCTGTCGGTCCAGGTGCTGCCAGACGGACCCACACGGGTCCTGCAGGTGGGAATGAGACCCAGTACAACTCAAAAGGAAAACTAATCTGTCACCAGTAAAAGCCCTGTCCCTGAGCCACACTTTGAGGGGTTTTGTTCTGGTGAATGTGTATTACCTGTCTGGGCTTTTTCCTCCTCTGTGGCCTGACCGCTCAGAGACCTGGTGGTAATAAAACAAATGGTGCTACTTTAGGCCCATCTAAAGGGTAATATAGTGTAAATGTATGTTATCTGCCCTTCAGGTAGCCAGTGCTTTCTTTTCATTTCTATACCTCCACTCACTCTGTGCTCTGTCTGCCGTACTTTTGTTCTGTCAGTAATATAGTAATAAAGTACATAAAGAGCATGGAAGCAGTTATCAGCAGCTGAGGACCTTTACTACAGAGTTGTCGATCAGCCTGTCGTGTCAGGGTGAACCTCATGTTTCTACTTAGAGACTTTTGTTTGACGTGCCTGTTTGTAGATCAGTGACCTCAACCAGAGGCGGCCGGTCTGGAGCTCCCCCAGCACAGAGCAGGACCAGAGCAGAGACGACGTGAAGAGGGAGCCTGAGCAGGAGCTGGAGGTACGTTTTACATGCACCGTGGTTTGTCACTGACCTTCATGTCTGGTGAAAAAATCCCTCATAGTTAAATGATGCATTCATGAACCCACACTTGTTCCTTGTTTTTAATGTATTAATCACATTTGTTCCTTATTTTACTTGTTATATTTAAAACACGTGTATGTGCTACCAGCTGCTGAAGCTCATGGAGTGTTCGGATTGTTATGTGCACTTTGTCTATGACCAGCTTGTGTCTATTTCCAGGTGCTGGTGAACTTGGATGAAGGTCTGGGTGTGTCTCTGGTCAACAAGGTCCCAGAGGAGCTTGTGTTCACTACACTGTCTGGTATAGATGTGCACTTCACTCGCACTGCTGCCAACGAGGTGTTGGAGCTCAGCATTCAGAACATCCAGGTGAGCTTCCAGGCATTTTGCTGAATTTGGCAGAGAGGGTAGAAAGAGGGAGCCCACAGAGTAGGCGGAGCAAAAGTCAGTGAGGGCGACTATGAAATTTTGGTTGTGCAGCTTCAAACCACTGAAGACCAGTGGCAGAAAGACCCTCTGAGCTTATCAGCAGACCCCAGGAAGCATTAGATGTTGATCAGCTGAATAGTCAAGTCACCTGGTTGTCAACATGCTGACTTGTCTCTTTACCACACTAATCATAGTGCACATAGTAACAGGTTCATGCCAGCGTTACTGCCCCTGCTGCTGCATTACTGCTGCCCACACACACTGCTGGTTTGATCCAGAAGTTTCCTGTGAATATACAGTTTAACTTAAGACTGTGCTGTGCTAAAGCGCGGTTTGTCGTGTTGTCATCAGGTGGACAACCAGCTGCTGGGGACCACCCACCCTGTGATGCTGTGTGTCACCCCCAGCTCCAGTGACAGCGGCCCCGCCCTGCAGGTCAACTCTGTCAAGGTCCCCAGCAGCCTTATGCTCACTGATCTCTTCAAGGTGAGTGTGTGTGTGTGTGTGTGTGTGTGTGTGTGTGTGTGTGTGTGTCGCGCACTGTATTCACGCTGATATTGTTACATGAAACAAGAAATCAACACACACTACAGAAACCGTAGACTTTGTCGAGGACCAGATACTTCCTGGTTTCCTGTGCAAACCAGACAAGGTGACACTTGATATAACCCTGATGTGTTCACAGCACCTCATGGTGACGGCCCAACGCTTCACAGTCATCATTGAAGAGAAACTGCTGCTCAAGCTGCTCAGCTTCTTTGGATACGGACAGATAGAGGCTGGTAGGTCCTGAGCTGAATGCCACCATTCATGTCTGTGTGAGTAAGCAGGGAGTGTTGGCTTAAAATTAAAAATTAAATCATAGCTGTGCTGAGTGCAGAGCTGGAGAAGTTGGATGAAAACCTCTACGAGAAACCCAACGAGAATGCAGGACCCCTGAAACGTTACTACTTTGAGAACTTGAAGATCAGCCTCCCTCAGGTCAAACTGAGCAGCTTTACCTCTCACAAGCTGCCTCCTGACCTCAAGGTAACCTGACATGGACCCTCTGGAGCCCTTCTCTGTCTCCAAATACCAAGAAGTCCCACTGCTGTCACTCACTTTCTCCCAGCTCTGCTTTCATGTTCTTCATAGAGATATTTTTGATGCTATAGGCTCTGAAAGGCACCCTGGGCTTTCCTCTGGTTCGCTTTGAGGATGCTGTCATCAACATGTACCCGTTCACCAGAGTGCACCCCTACGAGACCCAGGAGATCATCATCAATGACATCCTCAAGCACTTCAGAGAGGTAAAGTGCCAAACACTTCAATCAAGCGCATTAGGAAGGGCTGCTTTGAACATCAGGCCACTACAGAACTTGGATCAGAGCTGACGGTGACACACTGAAACATTTATTTCAGCCCTTCTTAGAGAACACCTACAGAGCTCCAGAGAATAACACTGGGACTTTTTAAAATGAACATTTTTTTATTTCCCTCGCAACTGATTCATAGGAACCGTTAGTGTGTTGTTATAATGCTCCCCCTGTTTGGGACAAACTACAGATACAACAGAAAGGAGATGATGCATTTATCACATTATTTCCAGCAGGTGAGGACGTGTCTGACACAGACCATCTCCTGCTGTGTGCTACATGTGTGAAAGGGCAACTCAGTATCCTGACCTTATGCAGGCCACTGTCTGGAGTTCATGCTCTATGTGAAAGCAGCTTGACCCATCATAAACTAATGTGTCACAGCTAAATTCCTAATCACAGCAGGCGGTTAGAGTCGACTGAGGCAGTAGACAGAGCTGGACAACTAACTGCACTCAGCTGTAAAGTCTGCATCATTTGTATTAGATGTATGCAAAGGAAAGATCATTTCCATCACCTGTGAGCAGCTACATGGACACATATCACACACACAGGTGTGTCATGATGTGGCAGACTGTCTGGTTTGTGTCAGGTCAGAACTGTGTCGCTTTCTCATTTGTAGGAGCTGATCAGTCAGGCAGCTCAGATCCTGGGCTCCGTAGACTTCCTGGGAAACCCAATGGGCCTCTTCAATGACGTCAGTGAGGGCGTGTCTGAGCTCATCAGGTACGGCAACGTGGGCGGTCTCATCCGTAACGTGACCCACGGTGTGTCCAACTCCGCTGCTAAGGTACGCCTCTGTGTATGCCTAACGCTGCTTTGTGTTTGGTGGCTTTTTGTGCTGTGCTCTGTATTTTTGCTGCAAAAACCTTTATTTAAATGTATTGCTAGGCTGTGGCATTGTTGCATTAGCTGTACAGGTGTTGCTGCTGTGTCCGCTCCTGAATATGCACAAGCATCTAAAAGCATGTGAAGTAGAAGTCATGTAGTGTGAACATCCTGTTGTGTGCATCAGTTTGCAGGGACTTTATCAGATGGGTTGGGGAAAACCATGGACAACCGGCACCAGACTGAGCGAGAGTACATCAGATACCACGGGGCCACCAGCGGAGAGCACCTGATCGCAGGGATCCATGGACTGGCTCATGGTACAGCCTGGAAACCTTTCTGGGTCTGGGTATAGTTACAGCAGTTCCATGGGGGTGGGCAAAAAAACCGTCTAGTGAGTGGAAACCGGGGGCCTCTGTCACCAACCAATCTGGCTAATTACACACTGTAACTGCTAAAAAGCGAGGGGCAGCGCACAACAGTCTGACTAACCTTAAACAAAGCTACTGTGTCTGCAGCTTTTTGTGTTCTTAGAAATAACCTCCCCCTCCCTCAGGTATCATTGGAGGTATGACGAGCATCATCACCTCCACAGTGGAGGGGGTGAAGACAGAGGGCGGAGTCAGCGGCTTCTTCTCAGGTCTGGGTAAAGGTCTGGTCGGCACAGTGACCAAGCCGGTGGCTGGGGCTCTGGACTTCGCCTCAGAGACGGCGCAAACGGTCCGGGAGATGGCTAGTCTCAGTAACCACAGGTGGGTCCAGGCTGCGACTCTGGATGTCACCAAAACTATCAAGTCCTGCTTGTACAGTAAGCGCTGTGTACCAGGTGTAAAGTGTATGTTCTTGCTGCGTTGTTCAGGCTCGGTGTGCAGCGCGTCCGGAAGCCTCGCTGCTGTAAGGGACCTCAGGGTCTGCTGCCTCGCTACTTGGCTGTACAGGCTGACGGTCAGGAGCAGCTCTTCCAGCTCACCGACAACATCCACTCCGAGTAGTGAGTCTCACTCTTCTCACCGTGTCTGATACCCAGGTTACTTGCACTTCCCTCAGACCGACTTGTTTTCTGTTTGACAGCTTCATCGCTGTGGAGCCCATCGACAGCTACTGCGTCCTCATCTCCTCCAAAGTGGTCTACTTCCTGAAGCCGGGGGACTACGTGGACCGTGAGGCCATCTTCCTGGAGGTCAAGTATGATGACCTCTACCACTGTCTGGTCTCTAAGGATCATGGGAAGGTGTATGTGCAGCTCACCAAGAAGGCTGAGAGTACCGGCAGTGGTGTCGCCATTCCTGGCCCCTCCCACCAGAAACCCATGGTGAGACTTTTAAAAAGAAGCTCTACAAATGTTGTAAGAATCATTTTCTAAACTGAAAGTGTAACATGTGCGGCGTGTAACATCTCACGTGCAGGTGGCAGGAGGCTTGCACTTATCTTTACACCAGACGTGTTCACTCGCGCACTAGCAGCACTTGTATGGAAGCAGATCCCAACCAAAACCTTCAAGGGTGAACAAACCACATTTCATGCGTTACTCATGCTTCCATACAAGTGCTTCCAATGCACGAGGGAACACGCCTGTTGTAAACACGAGTGCAAGCCTCCTGTGGCCTGCACGCGAGATGTTACGCACTGCACACGCTACACTTTCAGGTTAGACACAGCAAAATCAACGATCAACAGGGATCATCCGCTCATCTGTCTGATCAGCGTCTGTAAGTGTTAATCTTGGACCAATCATCTCCACAGGTCCATGTGAAGAGTGAGAGTCTCGCCATCAAAATCTCTCAAGAAATCAACTACGCAAAGAGTCTGTACTACGAGCAGCAGCTCATGTTGCCGGCCAGTGAGAATGAGGACTGCTTACTGCTCGAGTCCTGATCGGCTGACTTTCTACGAAGGCGTCTGAAGGGTTACTAACTTTTCTTAGCACCTTGGAAGGTGGTTTTTATTGGTTCTTATAGGCCTCAGGTATACTTAGAGTTTGACAAGCAGCAGTAAAGGTAACAGTCACCTGTGCACTTTAAGTCACATGACCTGACGTTTGACATAGTACAAACATGTACAGGATATAAAAAAGAAATCTATAAGGCTGTGTATATGTAGAAAACACTAACACACTGGTTCACATATCCTACGGGTGTCCTCCCTTTGTGAATAGACTGAACTATAAATAGCTTTACTATAAATCAGTGTACATAATGTATTAATTATGAAGTATGGAGCAGAACAGACGCTGATATAACGTGAAATGTAACAGTCTGCCTTTACAAACTGTATTTTGTGCATAAGAGACTGAGGCTGTATGCGCCTCTCACATCCTGGAGCTGCCTGTCACTATCAGACGTGCTTTTATAATGAGCCCTGTGTTCTTTTCTCCTCTGAGGGACAGTGGGGATGTACAGTACCTCTGACCAGGCTCTACCTTTTACACAACTTGTTGAAGACTTACATGTTCATGTGCAGAGCTTTGGGTTTGGTTTGGCGTAAGATTTTCTTGAGCTGAGATGTGTAATAGAGCAGAAGTGGAGTCCAGGACAAGCCTCAGCCTGTGATTCTGCAAGATAATGTTTACATGGACACTGCTTTAAATAAAGCACCACACCTGCAGCACTCCCTGTGTGGGACCTCTATAAACCAAAACACGTACAGTATCGGCTGTATTCTCATGTTGCTTATACAAACCTGTCAGGGTGGGGATCAAACTACACTAACGTATGCTGACTGGCCGCCTGCAGTCTAGTGTGAACCCTGCAGAGTTTCATAGGTCACCTCATACACAGTACCTCTGAGATTTCTCTTAGTACGCTACAGTGCATCCTCTTACAAACTCCCTTCAGTCAGCGTGTAGCAATCCGGGGGCAGAGTCACTGTACAGTGTCTCGGTCTTTGTCCTGTGTCTGTCCTCTCTCCCAGGGCTCCAGTCCTGCTGCAGCAGTGCTGACCACTGCTGACAACACATGGGTGGAGGTTTAGTCTGTGCAGAGGGAACAGTATAAAGCAGGTAGCTCTGGGTGGTGGCGTGTGGAGGAGCAGCAGAGCCTCGGGTCACGTCAGCTCACAAGTGGAGCTTAGCAGCAGCAACATGTAGGTGAATGTGAGGGAGCGCCGGCTCACAGCTGCATCAGTGGCTGCACACAAACAAGAGAGAGCGCTGTTGGAGTCTCGGAGATGCACACTACACCGTGACACTGACATGGTCCAAAGGCACATCAAAGGACGGGGGATTTAACAGCTGGTGGACAACAGTGGAGGTCCACGGCCCAGAGCGATAAGCTGGACCAGGGCCTGGACTCTCACACATTACGGTGAGGACACCACATTCACTGGGGCTGCTGGTCTCTGGACGGGGTTTGTCCACAGTAACACAAACATACAAAAGCACAACACTATCCTTTAAGCAAAAGTACCAACAATCTATAAATAATCTGACATGTAAAAGTCCTGCATTCAAAATCCTAAAAGACCAGAAGCACCATCAAGAAAATATACTCAGTATATCAAAAGTATTCAGCTGCTTGACTGACATAATTGTCACACACCAACATTATCAGACTTAAAATCAACACCTCCCTTCACATGTAGCATTTAAATGTTGTAGCTGGTGAAACACACCTACCCGACATACGAGTTGGATTAATGGGAGAGAAGGGAACCAGTACAAGCTCTGCACAGCAGTTATTCTTTGTGCTTTGGCTTTTTCTGAAAGATGAATTTTACCAGTTTTGGCCATGAAAAATTATATAATTGTTTAGAAAAGAAACGTCTCCTTGATGGAACTGCTGCCAACTCAGACGACTGAAACCTGACAAGAGATTCTGTCTTACTTTAAAAGCTTATCTGGTTGTTTTTTCCATAAAATGTTAACGAAACACTAACTACAGCTGTCAGGTAAAAGTAGTGCAGTAGCTAATTATTTTTTCATTTATATATTTTGCACAATGTATTAATGTGATTATCATTTTGTAATTGCTCATTTCTTCAGTACTGAACACTTTAGGGCTCCATATATTAGCACTGTGCTGTAAGTTTCTATAAGTATAAAGTGTTGGAAGCAGCCCCGTGTGGTCACCCTCATGGTTTCTGCCACAGTACCTGAACCGACCACAGAGACTTACCTGTAAAATGTTTCTTCAGTCCCGGGCTATCTGCAAGAACACGCAAAACATTCACTGTCAGCACAATGCATCAGCGATAAAAACATCCCCCCACCCAAACAGACTCACCAAACACAATGAGGTGGGTGTGGGTATCTGTGGAGCCCAGAGGATTCTGGGCTGTGCAGCGGAACATGGAGCCGTTGAGCTCAGCAGGGACTCTCTCCAGAACGAGTTCCCGGCCGTCGTGCTCCTCTCTGCCATCCAGCAGACGTCCGCCCACCTTGGTCCAGGTGAACATGGGCTCAGGGAAGACCTCGCTCTGCGGACACACACACAGAGCTGCGGGTCATCTCTGTGTCAGCAGCTGCTGTGGTCGTCTCTGACCAACAACAAGCAGAGAAAATACTGATTTCACATCAGAGGTTTTCATAATAGAAGCGATAATACTGTGGTGGACCTGCCCCAGTCTGAAGAACGGACTGATGGGTAGAGAGATAAGGTCAGACTAATAATAATGTGGTATTCAGTCCAATCAGCAGTTTGACACCAATTGTTTTCATAAGCGAGGTTACAGCTTGTGGATAATAAGGAACGTAGTATGGATTAATACCAAACCGACATGATACAGTGCCACATGTTACCTGAAGTAAGTCCAGCAGCCTGGTGACAAGGTTTGTGTTAATGAACAGTTTACCTAAAAAAACCTGGAACAGACTTGGCAGCGACAATAAAAACCAATTTGCGAAATATCCCTAAATGTATTTTAATGTAAATATATTTTGGAGGCAGACATATTTGCTAGAGGAGTGAAAGTGCTTTCATCAGAATGTGCTGAGGATGTTAGTCCATCTAAACCCTGCACCTCCACGTTGTCCACTCCCTGGATAAACTCTGAATGTGAACCCACTCTGACGGTTAATGAGCTCTGACCTTAAATGTGTTCAGTGCCACTAGTAACATTCACATATTGAAAGGACACAACTTACTTTTCTAGCGTGGTTATATTAACTGAATGTCTCATGCTTGATGTCAATACCACTGCACTGACAGAGTCCCTTAGAACGCCAAGTAGCACCTCGGAGCTCCCACATTTCAGTCCCCTTGACCCAGTGTGAAGAGCTTTAACATTATCCCTGTTTGCAACAGCCTCACGGTGCCGCTCAACAAAACATGACTCACGTTTATTTTCAAGGTGCACAGGAAGAACTGAAATCAGCTGCTACCTGGGAGGAAGGAACTCGATCCCAAGAATCATGTATGCGCAGTGAGAAGTGGTCAAGAGAGTGCCTCTTGTATTCTGCCTTTGGTACTGAACTGTCTCCTACACTGTGTGGACACTCACCACAAACAGTCCCAGCTGGAAGCCCTGCACCGTGATCCGCACCGTGTCTCCCACCTTGGCCTTACTGGGGCTCAGGGACAGCTTGGGTCCTGTGGGAGCAGCTGTGACAAAGAACACATTGGGCTGCTGTTGTACTGTAAAAAACTCAACCTTCAGGTGTGTGAATAATAAGTCAACAGTACAGTGGCTCCCACAGAATGGAGCAACCTGCTCAGCTAACTCCATGTGCACCTCCTCTGAGTGTGAGCAGCACAAACTGTGCTGAAGGCTCAGCGTGACCCACTTACTGTTCTCAGTTCACTTTGGATTAACAGACTCAGCGGCCTGCCTCCTGCATTTCTCCTCCAAACAGTGCAGTTTGGACCTCACCAGCTGTAATTATACGCCTTTAGCTTCAGCTGATTGTCAGGAGCCCTGGGAGCACATCTGACTTCAGTGTATTATTCTAACCAGCAACAGGAAGCTGAGCCTAAACCTCACACCTCTCCGTCACTGCTCCACCCACAGGAACTCGAACCTGGAGGAGTGCACTGCTAAGTTGGAAGCCGAGTCTGTTGTTTGGATAAATCTACAGCCTTTTAACTATATGCAAATCAGAGTTCATCTGGTTTATGAGCATCAGCCATCATGTTGCTTTTGTGCCACACAAATGTAAGGAGTGCTACAGGATGGATCCACGGGCCGGTTTACTTTGGTCACTGTTATCATTCTGTTCTACTTGTGTGTTTGTTTTACAGTAAATAAAGACTGTGCTTTACAGTGAAGTCAGAGATTAAGTGGAAACAGCCTGTTACAGCGGGACTCACCCAGTGTGACCTCGGCCTGCATGGGCATGGACAGAGCCGGGTGGCTGACCTCGCAGCTGAACAGCGCCTCGTTGTCCAGCTGCGGGTTCAGGCTCCAGGTCAGCAGAGCTCTCACCTCTGTGATCCCGTCACTTGCCACCTGCTGCCCGTGTTCGAAGTAGTAGAGCGGGTCGCTGCTCTGGACCCAGTGGGGAAACTCTCGGTTCACCACCGTCTCGAGGATCGCCTCTGTGGTCGGCTTGGGCTCAGAGTCGGATCTCTGCTCTCGGCCCTGCTCGGGGCTGTTGGGGCCGTGTTGGCCCAGCCGAGCCAGCTCCCCCCGTTCTTCCAGCAGGGACAGAGACTTCCGCAGCTTGGTGTCATCAAGGTCTTGACTGGCGAGAACTGGGGAGCTCCAGAGCCCTGCCTGGCTCTGAGCCTGGCTCTTTTCATGAGCAGGGGCCTTGCTCTGGTCTCCTCCTAAGGAAGAAGCCTGAGCAGTTGGCACCACATCGATAAGCTCCCCATCCCGTTTGAAGTACACCTGGGAGACAGGGACAGAGACAGGTGAGAAGCCACAAGTTAACTAACTGCACTAGCTGCTGACTTCTTATTATGAGCAGTGTGATCCTGACTTGTAGTGCTGGCCTCACAGAGTGCTGTGTACCAGCATCCACACTGAGGGATGTGCCAGCTGCTGCCCAGCTGGCAGGACAGACCCAGCCTCGACCTGAGCTCAGATCAGACTACTGGTGTATCAGTAGACTATTACGATAGAGTTTCGTGTCACATTATCATTCACTGGCAGGGAAACTGTTATTTCTGACATACAGCATGTGATATGACAGCAAACAATCAGAAGCAGCTGCCTCTGCGGCACAGACTTTATTCCTTCAGCTGCAGGTTGTATCCTTACAGCAGGAACCTTTTACCGCTTTGTCAGGTGCCATTTCAGTAAGTCTGTCACTAGCCCATGTACGTGTGTAGAAATCAGGGTTAGGCCCGATTATTCTTCTGGTTTCTAGTTTGTACTACTAGTCTTTTGTTGCTAAATCTCTTAGAGAGGACATCATGGATTTTCTACTTTTGTGCACTTCTTATAGAAGTGTATTCCTTACGTGCACCAACACTTTCGCTGTTGGTATCTGCCCCTCGCTGTGGTTTCTCTGCCCAGATTACACCGTTCACTGTGTGCAGGCCTGAAGGACACATGAGCCGTGTTGTTTCACAGTGGATCCTGTGAGATGTTATTTATGGCGACTGTCCTTTTGAGGTGGACCATCTTCTGGGTGCCCTGACAGCTTTAGATACAATGTGACTCATGCTGTTCTCTGAGCTCTGAAGAAGGTGTGTCTGTACTGAAACCTCAGTCAGCGGTGCACAGACAACACAGAGCTCCTGCTTCTTCGCTGTGCAGCTGAGAACATGTCAGCTATACAATGAAACAGCAGACGTTTGCCATAGAGTCTTCCTCTGATTGTAGATATGTCAGCATGGTTTGTGTCCATTATCTCTGATAATATCCAAACAAAGGAGTATGAATAACCCACATTCAAGAGGACTAGAGGCATCTGTGTGACAGCTGGATGCTGCTGCGTTGATCCTGTTTATTGCTCAGAACATGTGGTCATGTGACCAGCGTCTGCCATGCTCATTATTTAGAACAGCTACACTAACCCAGCGCTGGGTAGAGGTGACCCTGATTAAACAGGCAGCTGTTGAACAGGAAGTCAGTAGATAAATACTGATAGAAATGGAGAACAGAACATTAATCGGGTTTGTAGTGTACTGCTCCCCTCCATCGGTCTGATATGTTCGCCTCAGTTTTGATTTCATTGCATATGCACTATCCTCAAAGCCATTGATGATAATTCCCAGAGGCCACAGGGCAAAGCTGTAAAAAGCTTTTTTCATCTCAAACCTTGAAGCTGCTGCAGGCAGCGTCAGGCCAGGCTATCACTGAACCACTTTCATCCTGCAGTGACTGTAGAAGTGTCCTCTTTCATTACATCAGGATTCTAAAAGATTTTAGAGTCGTTTTCCATGATCATAAATGGATGGATGGATCACGGTGCTTTCCTTTCTAACACACAAAGCAGTGACACAGATTCAATTACGGAGGCTGAGTCCCTCAAGAGAGATAAGAGTGAAAAGGCTCCATCTCACCATGGGAGCTGGCTTGGCTCCTGTAACAATGCAGACCAGAGTGAAGTTCTGGGCCTCGTAGCGGCTGAAAGGAGCGGGGCTGTTGGCTGCCACCACAGAGATAGACTTTGGAGGCACTGCAGAGAAAATACAAAGAAACATGAAACAAAAACCATCAGTTAAATGATGAGTCAATGTGCTGGTGATGACTTGAGCTGAGACTGTGAGGACGCCTTCTCTAGCACCACTGGCAGTTTGAAGTTTATGATGTAATGAAATACAGACGGTGACAAACAAAGGGAAACTTCAGAAAAACTGAGTGGAAATAAAAACAGCAGGGCCACTGATCAATCAGCTGATCATCGTCCTGATGATCTGATTGACCAGTTTATCCCCAGAATGTCAGACAAGTCCCACTGTGACTCTCCAGAGCCAAAGGTGGCGTCTCCACACACCCCATTGTGTCCAACCAGCAGATCCACAGAGACTCAGCTGATTCTCATGTCTGACAAAGAAAAGCATCAGCTCCTCACATTAAAGAAGGTGGAACCAGAACATGTCGGTGACTGTTGCTTCTAAATAGCTGAGGTTCATTTTCTACCAGTGAACTGACTCATGGCTGCAGCTCTAGGTCACTGATTGGCTTCATGAGGACGACGCAGTGGGTTGGACACAGAGGGTCGGACACAGTGAGGGGGTCTGGTTTGGAAGGAGGAGGTCCCCTCCTCTGACAGAAGAGACCTGACAAGGCTCTGGAGACTCAGCCCCGACGAGGCCCTGCTGGGGATTGGGTGATGGTTTGGCCTTTCATTGGTCGCTCTAGACTGACTGGACTGACAGCCATGAGATCAGGTACAGATACCTTTGGTTTGCTGATGCCCAGACTTTTCCTCTAACAACTTATTCTTTAATATTTGTGAGATGTCAGAAACAAATACACACCTATGACAGTGAGGGTGATGCTGCCAGAGGCTAGGACCACCTTGTCTCTGGAGCGCCTGTCATAGATCCCCACGTGGCACTCATACAGGCCGTCGTCCTGCATCTGGACCTCAGGAAGCCTATCCAGACAAATGTTTTACTCTCATTTTAGTATTTCAGCTTTTTAAGATCAGAGGTAAACAAATCCCACTGGGTAATAATTCCTCCTCCCCCACAGGCTGAATGTCCCTCCAAACCTTTCTGCCTTTCAAGGACGTGGGTTATCAGAACATAACACACCTTGCTCAGTAGTGGCAGCGCGCCTTACCACACAGTGGACTGGTGGACCGGGTCCGCTTGTCGGCGGCTGTCCTCCACATGGGAGTAACTGGTGTTGTACATGGCATCATAGGTGAAAATCTTCTGCTTGGCCCTGCCTCCTTCAATCACCTGAGAGGACAAAGTGCGTTAGCATCACTGAGTTCTGTGGCCGTGCACAACCACTCCATGTATTTATTAGCCAATCTAAGTCTGGTGATTTGCTGACTTTTCATCAGGTCCAACTTCACCTTGTCCAGTATTTGTTCATTAATAAATACCAAAACAAACACCTAATGAACTCATCATCTTCAGCTGTACTTTGTCTCCCTGGCCATCCTAGGCCTGTAGTCAGGCTTGACATTAAGTCATGCACTAACATGCAAATTACTGCATTAATTAATTCATCATTTGGTTATGAAAATGCCAGAAATGGGCGAAGAGTGGATGTAAATCTAAAACCCAGACTTTAAGCTTCCTGTGACGCAAGACTGAGGCTCGAATATTGATCTAGAGAAATATTTATTTAGTTTGCTTGACACTTTTCCAAAATGGCAGATTAAACCAAACTTCCAGGTTTTCTGAGGGCCCTCCCCACATCTGCTCTTCACTACTGTTCACACTCACCTTGAAACATCTGGATTTAATTGGTTTGGTTTTGATCTTTGTACAGAGATATATAAATAAATTCTGAGTTTAGCAACTAAACACGATGTTGTTTTATTGTTGAGATCCTTTAAACATATTTAACCATTTTAGCCATGGAAACTAAGCTCATACTGCAGACCTCTGCTGCAGCACAACAAGCCAAAAACATCTGCTGTTTGCGAGAGCAGGCCAAAGATTTATAAATTAAGAGCAGGAATTAGTCATTTGTGCAAACATATTAATTAGAGCAGAAATTATTATTAATTGCTGGCACATTTTGTCCATGACATCTTTTGGGGCCCCTAATAAAAACAAGAGGTGAAACTAAGACGCTAACTGTGCTCAGAGACTGCAACGATCAGTTCATGTCCAGTTATTGAATTCAATTGTTTTTCTATTGTTCAGTTAATAAACTGAAGTTGCCATTGACTTTCATTATTAAACAGTCTGGTTTCCAGCCTCTCCGGTGTATCTGTAGCATTCGTTGCTTTTCTCTGTCTTGTATGGTTGTAAACTGACATTTGTTAAAGGACTCTGACAACATATGATGGATATTTTTCACTATTAGTGGCATTTCGTTGATCACATTGAGAGAATTATTCGACAATGAAAACAGTTGCCAACTGCAGCCCCAACAGCGCTGAGTTTTGTTAGGCTGCTGATATTAGCACTGCTGTGCTTAAGTCTCACAAACTGCTACCTGGACTAGCTTGTGCCTACAAGTCACCGCCCAGAAGAACACATGCAATACATCCACAGTGGTCTAACACGAGGCATGTTAGACCAGTGTGTGTGGGGAGGACGGAGCATCACAACCATGTTCCGTTGGCATTACGTTCAAACTGTGTGCTCACCTGAAACCACACAATCTCTCGGAGGCTGCCATCTGTCTGGAAGTTGCACTTGAGTGTGACTGTGTCTCCAATGACAACAGGAGGAAGGGGCTCAGGGGAAACAGTTAAGTAACCTGCCAGAGACAAAGTTGGAGACATTTGGAAATTACTTACAGCTGATTCTGCTGCATGGCTCCTCCGGTGCATTAGACGCTGTATGTTCTCATGCTTCTACAAAGCACTCCACTGTGAAAGCATTACTGGTCCTGATGCACTGCACTCAGCAGCCTGACAACTAATCCTGCAGCCTGCAGCTTTAGTGCATTCTGCTTTGCTCCTGCTCAGGTCAAGGCCAAGTCAAGGTGGATGCATTTTGCCGCATCACTAGGTTAACAGTAACACTGTGCCGTGTGTAAGCTACAACAAACTACACCAAAGAACCAATCCACTAAAAACTTGAACAGTTGTTAGACAAACCAACAAGGCCAGGCACCGAGACAAGAAGAAGAAAAACGTGGAAAACAGAACACAAGATACAGTGTGTGTGTGGTAAAGTGAAAACCCACAACTGGTTTGGCACACTGCGGCTGGTTCTGGGCCCTAACTGGCATAATGTGCAACAAAACCAAGATCATCATCTTCAACCACAACACTTCCTGCTGGGTTACAGAGCACAGGCCGAGAGGAGCAACATGCAGCCTCTTGTGACTACAGCTATGAAAACAGAGGCTTACAAACCGCAGGCTGGCAGGTGTGACAACACCAGGCAGAAGGAGCAAGTTCAAGTCCCAGGGAACAGGCAGGAGAAACAGCTGATACAGCCCAACTAGCAGCAAGTAGTGCAAACTGGCCTGTTTGAATAGTGGAAGAGCAAATGTGGAAGCTGGGAAGAGGTGTGTGAGTGGGTGGGGAAGGTCAGGTGACTGGGAACTGAGGGAAAGTTCGAGGACATCTGGTGGTGGATGGAGCGTGGCAACAGACAGAGGCAGTGTGTCCACACAGAGCAAAAATAATACAGTTAAAGTTCTACGACTTCACTTCAGCAGTGTACCGCATTTCTGAAACAACTCAGTGAGTATAACAGCAGAAACACGAGGGAGAGAACCTGGTACCGAAGTCTCATAAGGTTCTTATATGTAGGTGACAGACCGTTAGAGTGCTGGAACACAGCCTCAGCACCGTTCAGGTGTAAAGCACAGGTCCTCGTGTTTGATTCATGAGCCATCATTTTTATGTTGTTTGTCAAACCTAAACAGTAAAATGATGCAGCGTCTCTTGGTCACCAAGTAGAAAAGTTAAGATGGTACTACATTATTCAGGCACATGCTGTTGCTAATGGCAACTTTCCCCATGAAAACGAGCAGCAGACCCACTGGGAAAGGGAAAGCAGTTCATTATCGTGCTGAATATGTAACACAGAGACATACCTCAAAGCAAGGGGAAAGCATGACAGAAAAGTGTGGAAAGTGAGGAAGGTCAGAAGCAAAGAGAAACATGGATGGTGCACTAAACAGAGCTGCAGAGGTCCAGAAGGCACAACGCCCCTGACTCCTAATAAATATTAACTGTAATGAAATTTTAAACCCTACTGACTCACTGGTGGATCAGGCTTTACAAAGTCATTGTTTCCAGCCAAACCCACCTCTGTTTGTTCTCAAAGGTCCCAAATCTGTGAAGCTGAATTTCAGGGAAACATGTATTAAAAGACACCTGAGTCAACTCGAATATTTCCGTTTGATGGAGTGGTGAAGCCACTGAACTTGAAGTCTTGGCTTTGGTTTTATTATTGCCGCGTAAACAGCCTCATGGAGTTCAACTCATGATTCTGTCAGCGGGTGTGGAAACGTGATTTTGACGACCTTAAAGCCACTTAAGACGAAATAAAAAGGGAAAGCTGAATTTTACAGGTTAAGCTTCAAAACAGTGCTGAACAGTAATTTGATGTAATCATTTATCTCTCTAGTATTTATGGTGGTAGTGTTTGGCACAGTCTTCCTTGAACTGCTCCAGATTTCTCTCCTGACAGAATACTTAACACTGAATATTTAATAGGGACGCTGTCACTTGGTGAGGATGGGAATGTACAGCTGCTGCGTTTCGTTACTCTACTTCCTGTGTGTTAGATCAGCAGGTTAGCACCAGTACAGTAATCATCCATCCATTAAGGCCAGCTGCCCTGCAATAAGTCCTGGGTGTGTCTCTTCAAGCTCTGCACACCTGGATTGGAGTAGTTTATCCCATTTGTCCCGTAGATCCTCTCCACTTCCATCAAACTGGATGGAAGCGCCTGTGAGCTGCATCTTCAGGTCTTGTCAAGAAGATCCAAAGCTGCCAAAGGGTCCAAGTATTGAACTAGAGCAGATGTTGGTTTGGGACTTTTAATACATTTGCAAAAAAATAATTATAAAAACATTCGTTTTGTCACTGAGCTACTGTGTGTAGACTGATGGGCCAAAAGGGCGGTTTCATACATTTAAAGTTAAAGCTGCGACACAGTACAATGTGCAAAAACACTTTCTGAAGCCACTGTGGGTACATGTCATTCACACACGAATTTACATTTACATATAATAAATTTACGGTGAAACAGCATCTGACGTGACACATTCATAACTGACTCACAGATGCAAATTGTTAAATTGGTTGTAAATTGTTGTTTCAGGCTAATTTCTCATGTAGTTTCTGATCAAATGGGCTTCAAATGAGGAATAAACTGACACCTAGTCACATGTTTGGTCACTTCAGTCTATTGTGCATGAAAGCAGGATGTCACATTCACATATAGTATCAATCCACAGGCAAATTCACACATATGGACATTTCACATGTGAGAAAATTCACATTACACAGGCAGAAGTTATTTAGAAGTATTTCATAAGTGTGACTGTGGTTTGGTGGGTAGAGCAGTCGTCTCTCAATCTGAGGGTTGGAGGTTTGAATCTCGGTGCCTGTGGTCCACATGTTGAAGTGTCCTTGGGCAACCCCTGATGGTTAGAGCCATTGGTTGAGTTGGCGCCGCAGATGGCTGCCATCGGTTCTGTACCGGAAACAAATTCCTTGTGTGTAACATACTTGGCCAATAAAGGTGGTTATCCTTCACGTGTGAAATTCCAGATGTTATAAGTAGAAACAACCTTTCACATATAATTTGTGTGGCTTTTGTTAGGGTGATTTTTATTTTATGCACTTAAGAATGGTTTTATTTTATAACACACATAAGTTTACATACTTATATGTCACAGATATGCTTATATAGTTATGAATATCACTCTATGAGTTCACTTAACCACTGGTCAAATATTTGCTGTGTGAGTTACTGAAACACTAATGCAACATCATAAGTCTGGTGCACTGAGTGGTTTTCCAAGGTCTAATCATCCCACAGGTTTTCATTAGATTTGTTGCCTTTTCCTAAAAGAGCCCATTATTCCCTCTGCTCCTTGAAGCCAGGGGAGTTGAGGTTTGATAAGATACTAAGAAGCGTTGTGGGCTGTGCAAAGTGTCTGTTTCAGGACAAGGTCGCGCCAGGGACGAGATCGGACCAGAATGGGGGACCAATGACGGGAGAGTTAAGTCTAAACCACAGCTTCTCCCCAACAGTTTTGGACCAATTAGATAGTAGCATTTTTTCATACAAATATTGTATACCAACCAGTTGAGGACAGTCTTTTCCTGTTTTATCCTAAACAGTGAAGATCCATGTATACATGCTAATTTTGATACGTTAATGCATAATAAATTTCACATTGAGAAATAGATATCCTCTTATTAGTCTTCTCTTTTCAATATAAAACGAACAAGCACCACACTTTTGGACGTTGTACATGTGAAATACTACACTTAATGTGACGAGTTCCACATGCTTTCCCTTGTAAGGGACTGAAACCAACCCCCCAGCCTGACGTGATGTGTCCAGGAGCTGAGCGGCGGCCTGGAGCTGCCCTCTGTCATCACAGTCGGCCTCACCTCTACAACACTGGCCTGCGCCGCGTGACGTCAACCTGCCCACGGATTATTTTTGCCATGTTTTCCCCCTTAATCCTCCCTCCAGCTTTTTATCCAAAGAACCAGCCATTTGCCAAGATCTGGTCTCTGCACACACACCAACGATGTGCAGGGAGATTAACACATATCAGAGTAACACTGCACGGACCCAGCACTCGCACATCACTGGTTCAGAAGAACAGGAAGCAACTGTGAGGGAAAGCATGTTTTCAAATGAGATTAAGGTTGGTGAGATGAGATATCAGTGTCCCAGCCTACTGTATGTCTGGCTGTTTTTGCCCTACTTTAATGTGGCAAACATAAAAAGGACACTTCAACAGCTCAGCCTTTATAAAGAGCTGTGTTCTCTGATATTCCACACCTTATGTTGCCTTTGCCAGAGTAGATAAAGCTGGCTTATACTGTACAGCCAGGTCGCCCTCCTCTTTGTACAACCCCCCCCCATGATAGATGGCAGGGAGTCTGCCCTGCTGTCAGATAAAAGGCTCCACTCTCAGACGCATCATGACAGCACGTTGAAAGACTACCACAACAGTTTGACTGGTGCTGCTGCACTGTGGACGTCCACTAGAATGAAATGTGCTTTGAATGGAAAACCCTAAAGGTTCACAACACGTTTTTGATCACAGAGCTCAGTCCTACAGGGCGAGTGTGAAGTAACTGGGCATTAAAAATTGGCTTCAGAACATGTAGTATCACTGGAGTCATGGTGAAAACAGTCTGTAAATAGATGAGAGCAAATAGGATTTCATATTTCACACAGAAAACTTTTTAATCCCTAGTTACTTTTCACGCAGCCTGTATGTTCAGGACAACCACATCCGCCATCTGACTAGCAAGCTGCTAAACTTCAGGGCAAAAACCCGCCCACAAGAGCACTGGCATTTGAAATTCCTTTCATCCACCAAACATCAGAAATCTTTTCCAGAGCAAAGAACAATAATGGCAGAAAACTCCACGGCTAGTCAGGCTTCGTCGGCGAGAGAGATGATTGGCTGTTCAGCTTAGTGAATCAATGCAAGGAAGGAGAATGGTTAGGGAAAGGCCCTTCAGCCTGTCGCTGTAGTATTCAAGATTTCACATTTAGTGCAGTTTCTCTTTGTTTTTTTGCCTCCACATCCAAGAGACCAGAGAACGGAGAGTCTTTAGCAGCTTCTCATCAGACATACAGTATTCCTCAGAATCAGCTACTGTATAAACAGATGTGATGAAGGTCAGCTGCTTCGTTTACGGTTTGTATTTCACTGGTCATTTCTTCACAATGTAACCGCAGCCTGACAAAGTGAGACGTGACGTTCAGCATCAAAGCAGCTGTCAGTCATCAGCTCCTGATGAACTGCAAGGACAGCGGACGGACAAACAGTCTTCACCAGGATGACGGACAGCAGAAATGTGCTGGACACCAATAGTTTTCATGCTGGCCTTGTGCACATAACAGATGCACACAAAAAAAAAGTTTGCCGAGAGACATGTCAAGCAGCAACAAATGCTCATATAAGGCCTGGGATGTGGCCCATGTCTACCTGGCTTCATAAAGAACAAGCCGCCTCCTGTAGTGTCTCTGACTGCACTGGATGCAAATCATGACGTGTAAAAACATCCAATATGAACAAGACTCCAAGGAACTGGGCTGTGAAGTGTAGTGCGGCCAACAAAAGCAAGTTTCAAGTCTCTAAGCTGATTCTTATCCTGAATGGAGACCAGGAATGGCACGCACACATGGAAGAAATATAAGATTTAAACTTCAGCCATAAGGGACAACAGATGTGCTTAAAAGACATGGAAGTTTACCATGAGTTCATTTGTATATCTTTTCTTTTCATTTTTAGTCAAAGTGCTTTCTCGTGGGTAAATTTAGATGTCTGGTTTTTACTGGTGTGATCGATTGACACACATTTGTGTAGGACGCTCATTGACATAATGCCTCCCCTCGGCCCAACACAAACACTGAAGCCACAGTATAAACTTGGTCTGGACCTCATAATGTATACAACCATACAAATACACATGTACACCATATCCGAGTACTGAGTTGCTCTCAGTCAAGTGTAATAAACGTTCATCACCCTACAGACAAGAACTACAGCTTCACTACAAAGCTCAGGTCAATACACAAACCACACTCCAAATAATCCTTCTAAAACCCATTTGTTTCCTAAAATGAGATAAATTTACCAAACCTGTTTCAAACAGAAAACTTATTTAAAACACTGGACAAGAGTCGAGAGGAAAAGACGGGTTAAAACTCAAATGTGATTAAGTTAAAATATGCTTATTGCACTGGCAGGCATCAGGGTGTATATTATAACAACTACTGAAATAATATCCACAATGTCAAACAAACGAACCATAAAAACAGCAGCAGCTCGTTCCCTCCAAACACACGCTACCTGTGACTACTGCACCTCATCCAGACGGTGCTGAAGCCTCCTGGAGGAGCTGCTTACCGGCTGTTAGGCTGAGGCAGTGAGCAGAGAGCAGAAGGCAGCAGAGGGCGAGGGGGGCTGACATCCTGCCGGGTGCTGCCGCTCAGGCCGAAGGCTGCTCCATCTGTTATTAGAGCGGAGGACAACGGCAGTGCTTCATCTCCCATCCTTCAGAACAAGGCTGCCTCACTCTGCTGCCTGGGTTTTTACTTTCTCTCTCTCTCTCTCTCTCTCTCTCTCTCCTTTTATATCCACCTCTCTTTAGCTCCATCTCTGTTTCTCCACCTCTCAGCCTCAGTCTTTGTTTTTTTCATCTCTTTCTTTGGAGCAGGGGCGTCGCAAACAAAGCTCTACTGGGGCACAGGACCCTCAAAACTCAAATCACTTTTTCTTGAATGTTTATAGCTTAGGCCACTATACAACTACTATGGGTAAAGATAAAAGTGTAGAGGTATTAATCTTTATAAAAATAATTCAACATACAACATTAACAACATGTCTTTACGGTGTAAACATCCGGCCCTGTAGTGCACCTTTTTGCATTCTTTTGCATTTCACAGTAACTAGTCTGTCAAGCAGTCTAATCATATTTTGTAACTCAAATTCATCCATCCAT
>NW_018128092.1:1310677-1313664 GCF_001952655.1 Monopterus albus
CCGCCCTGCGGAGAAAGCTCATTTCGGCCGCCTGTATTCGGGATCTTGCCCTTTCGGTCATGACCATAGGTGAGAGTCGGAACATAGATTGACCAGTAAATCGAGAGCTTCGCCTTACAGCTCAGCTCCTTCTTCACCACGACGGACTGGTACATCGACTGCATTGCTGCAGAAGCTGCACCGATCCGCCTGTCAATCTCCCGTTCCATCCTTCCCTCACTCGTGAACAAGACCCCAAGATACTTGAACTCCTCCACTTGAGGCAGGAACTGTCCACCAAGCTGAAGGGTACAAGCCACCCTTTTCCGACTGAGAACCATGGCCTCAGATTTGGAGGTGCAGGGCAGCCCTGCCGGAGTCCAACATGCACTGGAAACAAGTCTGATTTACTGCCGGTGATGCGAACCAAGCTCCTGCACGCTGGTGGCTTCAATGTTCATACAGGGACCGGACGGCCCTTAGCAAAGGGCCCCGGACCCTGTACTCCCGGAGCACCCCCCACAGGGCGCTGTGAGGGACACGGTTGAATGCCTTCTCCAGATCCACGAAACACATGTGGACTGGTTGGGCAAACTCCCATGAACCCTCCGCCACCCTGAAGAGGGTATAGAGCTGGTCCAGTGTTCCACGGCCAGGATGAAAACCGCACTGTTCCTCCTGAATCTGAGGTTCGACTATCGGTCGAATTCTCCTCTCCAGTACCCTGGCATAGACTTTCCTGGGGAGGCTGAGGAGTGTGATCCCCCTATAGTTGGAACACACCCTTCGGTCCCCCTTCTTAAAAAGAGGGACCACCACCCCGGTCTCCCAGTCCAGAGGCACTGTCCCTGACCGCCATGCGACGTTGCAGAGGCATGTCTTATTAGGTACACCTGTATAACTCTGCACTTCAATGCAACATTTCCACCTTAACATCTGTGCTGATGAAGCTCAACATGTTTGTTTTTGGTGAAATTGTCATAAATGTATACATTTAATTATATGTTTAAAGGTGGAGTTGTACTGGACTACATTATATTCAGAGGTGTCTCTATATGTTTGTCCTCCCCAGCTACATAGAACAGCAGGCCAGATTATTAGGAACACCTCTGAATATACTGTCACAGCTGGAGAAGTGTGTGTGAGCTTACTGCAAGTCCTGATTCTGGTATTTAACAAGTGCTCAAAGCTGTCAGTGCTCCGTTTTTAATCGCCACCTTTTTGCATTGTTTTTGGTTTAATTAACTTGTGACAACATGAGCTGTGATGTCTGGAGAATGAGAACTCATTTTACAGCTCCAACAGTCATGTTATAAGATGTTGACGCCTCCTGGGGTACTATCAGACGCTCTGCACGCTGGTGGCTTCATGTGTTCAAAAACATGAACATTAAAACATCTAAATCTATGATGCTATATGAAAATACGAGTTTACACTGTGGCAGTCAAACCATCTGAAACAGATGACAAAGCAGCAGGAGCCTAATGTTCAAGATGATGTTTAACAATAGATTCCTACTTAAGACTAATTTATGAGAAGTTACAATTCAAGAAGCGATTAGTTTCATGATTACGTTTGTTTCTAACGCTACCAGATTTATGGAGGAGTTTGGGGACTTGTATACAGCTCATTAACTTTACACATGGCCAAAGAAGTGGAACAACAGCCAGCAGCAGCCTGATTTTAAAAGTGATTATCGCAGTAAACTTCATGTATTACTGCTACAACTTCACCAGAAAATGTTCAATTTAAGTTAGCGCAGCTCGAGTTCTACAGTATGTTGAATGTTGTTTGTTCTCATAAAAGCAAAAGTAACCTGCTGGAGTTTGGTCACTTTCTAACAGCAAAAGAAACAAGGAGCTCATAAGGTGAAACACCGTGGGCTGTGCTTGGTGCTGAAGAGAAGAACCTCAACAACCTTTGACTCAGGAACCTAAAACACTGACCTCAGCGTCGACCCCTTGAGCAGCACTTGGCGACAGTGGAGAGGAAGAAACCTCTGACAGACCCCGACTCTCGGTGGGCGGCTGTACTGCCTCGACCAGTTGGGGTGAGTGGATAGTTTTCATAGTCATCACCTCATGGAAAACAAAGCAAATACACCCAAAGTGAGTGTCTCAGAGCTTATTTAGTGTCTGAACCGTCTGTCTCTGCCAGGCTTCCTCCCTCCCATGAACCTAAAACACATTCCCAGTTGGTATCACAGCTACCGCGCAACAGAGCTCTGACAACAATCCCATCTACCTATGAAACTGCTAAACATATCCCCACATCAGTGATAATACGTTGCAGGGGCGAGATAAGTTCCCCTGCTGGGAGGCCTCCCACATATGGAAAATCTAATAAGCACATGAAACGCAACACTTTCCCTCCCCAGGCCTAACTGAAGCGCGAGTCTCCCCCTTGAAACTTGGCAGAGCAAGACAACTCAGAAATGTATCCCTAAAGTAAAATAAAGTTATTAAAATCTGGGTGGTGATGATTTTGAAAACAGTACAACTACACTTATCACGACAGACTTACAACAAACTACAACTCTAACCGCTCCAAATAGAACCGCTCATTAATCTAACCACAAGTTCCACCCTGGTTCTTCCACCATTTAACGATGGAAAAATGACCCAGCTTTGTGCAACTCTGTGGTCAAGTTCCAAAATTCAAGCAAAGTCTTCAAACAAATCCTTCCAACTCCAGAGGAAAGGTTACAGTTCAGTTGCTGCAGTCATCTCATCCAAGGTGGTGGCAGACTCAGGTAAAGCTGACTGACCTTCCCTCTACTGATACAGTCCCTTCAAAGAGTTCATCAAGTCAGTCTCAACTCTACAGGCCAAACACATCGGTGCAGACGTCCACAGCAGCCTCATCTCCGATGGAGCAGTTATAGTCCTGTTTGCATCATCAGGTTGTTTTCTCCAGCTTCAGTTTCCTAAGGGTAGACATCAGTCAAAAAAAAAAAAAAAAAAAAAGTCAGTCCCAGGTATAAAGACAATAAAGATTTAATGAAGTGG
>NW_018128093.1:0-986 GCF_001952655.1 Monopterus albus
TATAAAATATTGTAAATGTAAAGATTTGTTGTGTTGTTGGCTCAATGAGAACATGTTCATATGATATTAAACTTACTTTTATACCAGAGGATGTAAAGTGCAACTCCAAGCACTACTAGAACAACAACAACAACCAGACCAACAACCACTCCAGTGCAGGACCCTGAACCTGAAACAGATCACAAAGAGTTAATGTAACACTCGCAGTGTAACTACAGATCATGTTCAGCAGATCAGACACATATAAATGTGCACATGCTCCTAAGTCTAAACAGCTAAGCAGATAAAACCGCCGTGGGATGATCGGCAGCAGCCACAGAGATCTGTTTTTTACTTTCACTTTTAACCAGACTGCATTAACGTGTCAGAAAATTCTGACTTACCGGAGACCCCCGTTAGTCCTGTCACCAGAAGGACAAAAACTGAGATGATAAACATTTTGAACACAAACCGGACTCTCTCCTCTTCTCTATTACGACGTTTTCTCCAGATATATTACTTGTGTGGTATATTACTTGTGTTATAAAGCAATCTGAAAGCTTTTTTCCAGCTCTTTTAACCAGGAACTCAGAGAGACGAGGCGGACCACTTGGATATAAAAAATAACCGTGCTGGTTTATTCAAAGAATCACAGGCAAAATTAACATTACACGTCCAGGCATCTTCCACCTCCAATACTGCGCGCAGGCAGGTGAACAATGAAAGAAAATATCGGTGGTGCATTCAGGTGCATTCAAAACGGCTTGTAAACTAGACGTCCGTGATTGATCATTAGGAAATGAAGTATATTGAAAAAAATCAGGGACTATTTCACACACTAATGTGGCTAATGTTAAATCTATTCTATACAAATTAATTTATCATGAGATGAGGTGCATCAGGATGTGGCTGGCTGACCACCTTGGGGAAGCACACTATGCTTTTTCGCATGCAAGTACAGTATATGAGTGGGCAATAACCCTCATTGCAATACCTGTAAATATACC
>NW_018128093.1:14650-18895 GCF_001952655.1 Monopterus albus
AAAAAACTGATGTTTCTGCCACACAGACAACAAAATGCAGGAGACGCTATCAGTGCAGATCCGCAGAATGGACAATACATCTGTGGTGGTGGGGAAGAAGAGGAGAGTTACTAAAATTGGAAAGGTCCAATATAAGGAGACTGTACAGTATATGAGAGAAAACTAAAGTTAACGTTTAAATTGCACACCTGATTTGCACAAAATCTGTTATATACTTTATATATATTGACAATAAAAGTTATTTCACTGCACCTTTTTATCCATTTTATCTACGCTGCTTACCATACAGAAACACTAGTTAGCTAACGCTATTATCCCGAGTTACTAGGTTTAACGTGAGCTAATAAGAGTTAAACACAGTCTGTGGCACACTATCCTTAGCTAGGTACATTTGTTGCTCTTTTATAGTACCGTAAGAGATGACGGGCAATTATTTAAAAAGGAACTTAATGGAAAACGTACCGTTTCTGTAACCTTGAAAATGCCCCGTGGTCTTCTTCTTGTTCTTTTTCTTCTTATAATAACTTAAATTAGCTTAGCTAGTTCTTTTGCCGTATTATTCTTCTTAATTTTCACGGTAGTATTCACTACTTATTCTTCTTCTACTTCCTTAATGTTGGGATGAACCCATCATTGCGATCGGGCTCCCCCTATTTCCGTTTTCTGTCTTGCATGTGTTTTCAGTTAATGTTGTGTTTTCCTTTTGCATGTGTTTTTTGGTTTATGCAGCGTTTTCCTTTTGCATGTGCTTTGTTCAATACCGCGTTTGTGTCTTGCATGTGTTGTGACCGTGTCGGCCACCATAGAGATTAGGGCCTAATTATCACTTGGTAAAGTTTGAATTTCAGCTTCTGTCACAGCACACTCGTCACTCTATTGTTGCAGAAAGAAAGTTCAAAATGTAGAAACGCTTCACGAATTTGCGTGTCATCCTTTCGCAGGGGCCATGCTAATCTTCTCTGTATCGTTTCCAATTTATTGTATGTGCTGCCTGAGCAAGCACATTGGCCCACCGCCCATGGATGCCCTTTTGGCCCCGTGCTAGGACAACGACCTTTTTGCAGTGGTGCGGTCAAAGGGCCGCACTTCCTAGTAGATGGAAGATTTAAGCACCACAAAAGTGAAACCTGCGACTTTCCTTCCTCTGCCATTGACATCTTTTCAGTTGCTCTGTGTACTGCCTGTTTATTCTGTCAGCACTTTACGAAAATAACAATTGGGATAGGGCCTAAAATGCAGTGCTTTTGCAAATGAGTCGCTTCTTGATTTGTCCGTCAAGCAGCAGACTGAGTTTGCGGGGCGGGGCGACCCTGCCTATTGTGTATATCTGTTTGTCTCTGTGTGTTGCCACATGAGACATATGTGGCGACACACATACACACAAATACCTTGTTGCCACATGAGACATATTAATCACTGCTGTCGGAGGCTATTACCCATCTTCTTAATCCAGGTTTTGACTTCTTTTGGGCCAGACAGTGTAAAGGAGAATGATAAAAGCTAAGACTGACATGCAGTAATGGCATTGCATGACCACTCTGCACAGTAAAACATCCATCCATTCATTTTCCTCCGCTTATCCGGGACCGAGTCGCAGTAAAACATGTATTTTTAAAACTTGGGAGTTTCACTGTGAGGATCAGTTATATCATATGGTTGTAGTATTTTTGTTTTTATTACTGATTCTGAAAAGTAACTAGTAACTAAAGTTATCAAACAAAAGTAGTACAGTAAAAAGTGTAACATTTGCAGGTAACATGTAGCGAAGTTGAAGTATGAAAGTATCCAGAGTACACAGAATCTCAAAATTGTACAGTAGTTGAGTAAATGCATGTACTTTTTTTTTTTACTTTCCACCACTGCATATCAGTGATGCTGTATTGGGAGTGCCACCATGTGTTTTGATTTTCCATGGACTGTGCAAAAAAAAAAAAATCACAATTTTCCACAAGATGGCATCATGATACCATAAATGTACACTGGTGGTCATGAGTGGATGACCTGAGGTTTGAATGTTGGATATCCAGGTTTTGATATATGTAGGTAACAATTAGCCCAGCAACACAAAATTAAGATATAGTATTAATACAGTTATTCATCAGTGGACCAGGCAGTTTATGGCATGATAAATACTGCTCCAATTTTTCACTTTTATCCAGTGTTTACCAGTTTCATTACATGTTGTCAGGCTTTTCATTTTATTGACATGCTGTAACTGCTGAATTTCTTTCAGTCCTTTTATTTTGTCTGCCTGTTTTTGTTTTCATTTTTTATATTTTATCTTATTGTAACTGTGTTTTGTCTTCAATTTGTCTTAACTGATTTTATCCTGGTTTTAATGCTTATTGTTTTTAATGCTGTTTTTCCTCTTAGCTGCTGTGAAGCACTTTGAATGGCCTCTTGTTTATGAAGTGGGCTTTATAAATGAAGCTGCATTGCCTTATGTCCATTACGACAGTTACAGAATGTGGTTCTTATAGTGTGTAACACATTCAGAACTATTTCTTAATTTGTTGCATATCACATTTAAAGATCCAGTTCCAAACAAATTTATATATACAAAAATGTACGTTTTTATCAACAAGTACAAATTGTTGCAATCACAAATTCTTTGGTCTTCTCCTGTTTATTTCTTCTGTTTGCATTGGAACAGCACAAAAAGCACAGACCAAAAAGCCAAATCTGACACATTCCACACAAAACTCCAAAATCGGACTGAACAGAATTACTGACACCTTTTCAAAATCATCAGAAACAGTTGTATTTCAAGCCTGTTATGCTCCTTTAATTTGTAATGAAACTCTCCTGTAGCCATCAACAGGTGGTAACAGAAATCCCCCTTGCAACCAGTTAAAAAGGAGAAACATTGACTCAGCCTTTGTGCCTTGTGGACCACACTGAGCATAGAGGAAAGAAAAAAAGCACAAAGAATTGTCTGAGGAGTTGAGAACCACAATAGTGGAAAAGCCTGGACAGTCTCAAGGCTCCAAGTCCATCTCCAGAGATCTGGCTGTTCCAACATTGTTAAGAAGTTTACACCCCATGGTGCTGTAGCTAATCTTCCTGGATGTGGACGAAAGAGAAAGATAGATGCAACAAAGGATTGTTCAAACAATGGATAAAGAACCTCAGTCAACTTCCAAACAAATTCAAGCTGATCTGCAGGCACAGGGTGCAACAGTGTCAGCTTGCACTGTCTGTCGCCATTTAAATGACAAGGGGCACTATGGCCGGGACCGCTGTCCTGTACATGTAACACAAACAGTTTTCAGTTTGCTCTATGTCAACGATCACACTTCTCAAGTCCACAAAATGTCATCTACATCCCAACCTTTATGCTGGTTTAATACCATATTGATGCATTTATCTGCGATGGATTGGCAACCTGTCCAGGGTGTACCCCGCTTTCGCCCGAATGCCGGTAGAAATTGAATGAATGAATGATGCATTTATAGTATGAATGGGACAATATATCAAAATTCATTATATGAATTATATGAAGAACGTTACAACATGTCGCTTTGGCGAAATATCATGTGATCTTCATACACCAGCGACTTCATACTTTTTGTATGTATTGTAAGATAGCCTAACAGAACGTAAGTCGATATACCTGGTTGTTCTTTACATAATCAAACCAGTGCTGGAAAAGGGGGGGACAAAGTACAGGTGTTCCACAGCTAGTCATACATTGTTGTCTTTGAATTTTTAATTGTATCATGATGGAATCGAATCCTATCAAGAAAAAGTTGCATCGTCCCATCCCTGATTCAAAGTGGTGCAGTTCCATGCACTACCAAATGCATCACTTTAAATACCAGCGTGGGACTTTTACTCTGCTGAGCTGAAAAAGCAATGCTGAAACTTTTTTCACTGAGACATGGACATCAAATAAAATATTTATTCGGGCATAAACGGCTCTCTGGTCACCACTTTTTTTATATATTATACATAGCAGCCGTGGCCATTGATCCCTTGATATTGTGTGTGTATTTGTGTGTATGTGAGATTGTTTGCTATTCAGATATGTCGCTGTAGATATAAGGACTTGTTTAAACAACAGATCAGCTTTATGCTCACACTGGGACGCTCTTGAGTTAGGGGTAGTTTTTATATCCTGACAGACTTGCACAAACACAGCTTCTGTTTCATGGCCTTGTTGAATTGTCATGTGGCTGTTTTTGTTTTATCTGATGCACTGACGCTTCAAGGATCTTTAGAAAAATAAGTTTTTCTTTTTAATTT
>NW_018128093.1:18923-24506 GCF_001952655.1 Monopterus albus
AGAGTGAGAAGCAAGGAAACAAAGGGGAGAGAGTGAAGCAAGGTGAGGAATGAAAATAGATGTCAGGACAAAGAGAAGGCTGGGAGAGAGACTGAATGAGATGAGAGAGAAGTAGGTAACTGGCCAGCATGCCAATGTGAGATACACGGGTTTGGTGGACCACAGACTCCATACAGGTCTGCTGCCGCCAAGCTGTTACAAGCAGGTCCACTGGGAGCCCGGGCCCCTCGTGGACCACTGCTGGTGTTTACTTACTTTTTGTAGGATAGTTGATTGTTGATCAGATGGGATATCTGCTGGATACTTTTTGAGTAAATTTGAGTTCCATATAATAGTTGAAACATTTATATATAAATTTAAGTGGTCAGTTAAATAATTTAAAGCTTTTATGGGGAGTGTTATCACCATATTTTTGCTAAAAGTATCCTCTGCACTATGTTGAATACAATGGACAAATTACTCCACCTGCATGGATCTGATTTTCATTTTTAATCCTGTTTGTAACAATGGATAAAAAGGCAGTAAAATAGATAAAAGAAAATAGATAAGAGCAAGTAAAACATTTTAAAACAATGAAATTTAATGGTTAAATAAAATGAATGCTGGACATAATGCATTCTAATCAAAAGCCAAGCTGGGGAGGTTGGTTTTAAATATAGATATAAGGATATCGGCACATAGGGCAACTCTCAGATCCTTATGCAGGCTGTTCCATAAAAGCATAAAATCTGAAATCTTACCAAAACCTTTTGGCCTGAGGGGGAAAATAATGGTGCAGCACTGCCGTGGGCTAGGTGCAAATACCAGATAATAATGATAATAATCGTAATCACCTTTATTTGGCCAAGTATGTTACACACAAGGACTTTGTTTCCGGTACAGAACCAAGGCAGCCATCTGCGGCGCCAACTCAACCGATGGCTCTAATGATCGGGGGCAACTTGGGGGTTTAATGTATTGCTTCGACACGTGGACTGCTGGCACCAAGATTCGAACCTTCGACCCTGCGGTTGGGAGACGACTGCTCTACCCACTGAACATGTAAATTGTCCATAAAAGCTTGCCATGGTCATGCCATTGTCAATCCATTATCTATGCCATTTATTCCTGAATAGAGTCGCGGGGGGGCTCCATTGCTAATCCCACTTTGTTTATGTGTTTACATTTGTTTATATCCTGTTTGTGTGCACCACCCTGTGGTTCTGCACCTGGCCACTAGATGCTGCTCTACCTGTCACTACCTGCCAAATTATTCTTCTAATATGTTTCCTGTCCGATGACTTGATGGCTCAATTCATTGAGACTCAGTCCAGAAAATAGTGTGTCCTTGGTGGAATATTAGGGTGTGGAGGAGTGATGGGTGTGTAGAGGGTCTGGCTGCCGTGCAGGGGACTGCAGTTTGTGTCCTGTTGCAGTGTGCCTTTTTGTTTGTGCTTAAAACTGTAACCAGGAACCATGAGACATTTTATGGCGCTAAATTTGAACATGCTTGGTTTGAACCTTGCTGGGCACCTTCATTGCTTATCAGTGTCACTCTTGTTTGTCATCATCTTTTTACTGTTTGCTATTAAGTAGGAAATGAAATGCACAAAACTGGTTATTTAAAAACATACAGTAAAATAACCACGGTTTATTTGCCATAACTGGCACGAGCTGATTGATCACCACTGTAATTGCAGGAGTTAACTTGCACATGTAGTCATGTTTCCTCTAAAGCCTCATATGTAACTTGTCTGTAATGATGAGCCATCAGACTGTCTCCCTGACCAAAAGTTGTACACTGTTATGTTCTTTACGGGGTAATAAATATTTGAATTAAGCTGAAATTAACTTGGTGCCTGGCAAATTGCTCGATACCTAATGACTCAAATTCTAATTTGAAGCTGAACAGTCTGTACCCTTCTGCCTGCTCTTGTATCCATTAGACATCCTTTCCACACAAATGTAATAGTGTGGTATTTGATGAATGATGTTTGGTGTTTTTAATTAAATAGTGGATTGGAGTAAGGACTGCTACCAGATTCATATTTGTTCCCTGAGACCCATTAATTACACAGAGGTTTCCTCTCATCAGTTCATGAAATAACTCAATTTCCTCTGCATTATGGAAGGACACGTGGGATCCAGTCGATGTTTGGAGGTTAGTGAGTGATTGAGTGTGGTGGGTTGCGGTGGTAGTAGAAGCAGGATGATCTCTATCAGACATGCTTTGAGTTACTGTGGAGCTTGACTCAGTCATTTAACATACTGTATCTCCCATCAGCCATCCTCATACATATAAAAACTACCACACAGTAATTCCTATCATTATCATCATGATCGTCATCTTCCTGGCAGCATTTGAATAGCGACAGCATTCATCTTTACACCTCATTAACCTAAAGACAAGGATGTCAGGATCATCTGAACACACAAAGCATGCACACACACAGTCATGTACAGAATCACAACAAATACACGCAATGTATATTACAAAGTCCATGCAGGTTACAGATCCATAAGTGCATGCTTTTATGCATGAGCAGACAGTCAGTGACATACACACTCCACCTCCTACACAGACACCTGCAGCGTACAGAGCAGTGTTGATCCATAATGTGCTTACCCACCCCATCATTATCCATGTAACGTAACATCACAGTAAGTTAGCCTGCATTATACACCATGCATATCAATTTACAGCATGAAGTCGGTTCCTTCAAATGATAGTAATAAAGTGTATTTGCTTTTCACTTCTGCTATTACATTCGCACACTGAATTTAATAGATTGGTACTTAGGCAAAATGTAGTTAGTTTCACAATTGTGACTTCTTTTTCTATGTTGGAAAACTGTCGCTCTCTCTGCAGCGTAAATCCACAGGGTTTTGACCAAGGTCACTGTGTAGCTGTCAGAAATCAAAAACTCTAGGAGAAGGCTCCTTTTTGTATGTCCAGAACATGGGGACGGCTTTGAAGGAAATGTACACGTGTTACCTTTTGAATAAGTGATGTTTTTGTTCACAGATGCAGAAGCACATTATTCCAAAAACTAAGGTTATTTACTCAGTGAAAGTGACCAGAGTGTAGAAACGTTCTTCTGTTTGCTCCATTTCAGTATTGTGGAAGTAAATGTTGGAAACTGAACAGAGAGGAGGTGTTTTATGCTGCAGTGCACATTTGTGAAGTTTCACGTTGAAAACTGTGGAAATGATGATGGATTTTAGGAGGAGCTCCCCCACCCTATCTCTCTCACTATACTCAGCAGTACTGTTTAAGTCGTGGAGTCCTACAAGTTCCTGGGCTCCACAACCTCTCGGGACTTAAAGTGGACAACCAACATCAGCACTATCATCAAGAAGGCACAGCAGAGGATGAACTTCCTGAGCTGGCGCAGGAAATTCAACCTGCCCCAGGAGCTGCTGATACAGTTCTACAGAGGAATCATTGATTCTGTTCGCTGCTCATCCATCACGGTTTGGTTTAGCTCAGCAACCAAACAGGACAGGAACAGACTCCAGAGAACAGCCAGGACAGAAGAAAGAATGATTGGTGCCAGCCTGCCCTCCATGGAGGACCTGTACACCTCACAGGTAAAAAGGAGGGTGTAGAACACATAAAGTTGAGCCATGTTCACACTAACACGTAAAATGAAAGATGTTTATATGTCGGGGTCTTTCTGTCTGCTCGTTCCTCACCTACAGTCAAAGATCAAAAAGAAACACCCAAACAAAACCCTTCATTCTCCTCTTCCTCTTAGTTCAATATGGGCTGATGAACAAAGATCAAGAATCTACTGAAGTAGATTTTGGTTAGAAGCCACCGTGGCCCTGATGAGTCCCTAAAATTTACAAAATCTTTTTTAATTTGGATCTAGACATTTTCAGCTCTGCCACCTAAACAATGCTGCAAAAATGTTAAATAATAAACATGATTTCTTTCTTTTAATTACATAGAACTGGAAGGGAACACACCAAGTCTAAGAGAGATGGAGAGAATAAAGGACAGAAAATCAGGATGAGATGAAAATGGAGTGGGAGGGCGGTGAGAGAGGAGAAAGATTATCAGCAATTGAAAGATGAAATGGTAATCATCCAGAGGGGGCAAAAGATTAGATTAGAGCTCTTCTTTTTCATTGACTGTAGGATGCCAGGCACATGGGAGCAGTAGAGATGGAGAGAGAGAGGGACGAAAGGAGGGCTGGTAGAAATCAAGTAAGAGAAAAATGTGAGACTGGCAAGAGGGAGAGAAAGAAGCGATGTGCTCAAACTCCACTATACCATTACTCATCCTTCTTCATAATAGAACTGTCAAATCAGTGTGGAGCTTAATGACAAGCTGCCCCCCCCATCGATTTATCCCTCTTTTTCCTCTGTTCCCACTTCACTTACCCTCTCTCATACTCGTTTCTGTTTGTTTCTCGCTGCTGTTGCTGCCGGTTTTTGTCCATCTCTTGCCCTGTTGGACATTGTTTGAGTGCTTACTTCAGTTTGATTTGAGGCAAATTTGGTAAAACAAGGCTTTTCTGCCTACTTTTCTGTAGCTCTGATGCCTCAGACTCCTCCTCCTGTTCCTGTTTGCCCTCTGTGTACCTTCCCTTTCTTTCTCCTTTTGGCCAGTGCATTTTCCTCTCCGTTTTCTCCCTCTTTATATTTAACCTCACAGCATTGGCTGCTTGGGTTTCTGAATATTTGATAGAGGATATATCCCACCATCATTTAATTAAAAAAAGAAGAAACATATTTTTTACTCTGGAAAAACATCAGTTCACAGACAAACACTGACCTGTGGTACTTAACATTCTTTCAGTTCTCTCGTGTAACATTGGACTTATTACCAACAGTACACAGCGGCTCTGCTCATGTTTTTACAAAGTGTTTTTAAGTATTACAGTCCTCTGGAGAGTATGCTGGTGAGTACAGTGGTGTCTCAAATGATACAAATTATGAAAAAAGGGGGGAAAGTGCAATATATTTGTTTAATTTTTAGGAATTTCAGTAAGTATTGGAGGTTTCTTGGGTTGAAATCAGAGACTGAGTAGAGATGTCTGGTGCTGATCCTGAGGATTGATATTAGGGCTGATCCAGTAAAACAGTATTTTAACTGATTAATATGGGCTAAAATAAAGCTGTTCAAAATTTCAACCTTGAGTGTTGTGTTTTGTCATGGCAGCTTGTTGTTGAACCACAACTGGACTAAATAATCTGAATGTTACAGTAATTCCATGAGTAACTTGGTGACAGGCAGATTAATGTCCCGGCGGATGTCCTCGGATATTTCTCACCTACGCCTTTCCACACACAGTCTACCTGCACCACATTGTCAAAACGTCATGCCTGAGAGTAAGTAGCTCACTATTTTCTAAGTGAGAATCAAAGATTCTGTTTAAATAATTTTATATGTAGACTGTTGTTTAAGTGTGTTATGATTTAATTTAATATCAAACTTTGACAGCGTCACAACCTCAGAGCAGACAGTCCCTCGCACACTCACAGTGACCTTCGGTGTCCACCTAAGGTTGGGAGCCATGGCCCTAGAGGATCATGTCACATTCATTTCAAAGCCACATTCTCCCAGTTTCCATCCATCCATTTTCTTCCACTTAT
>NW_018128093.1:24709-26668 GCF_001952655.1 Monopterus albus
CCTAGGAAGGCGCCCAGGAGGCATCCGAAACAGATGCCCGAGCCACCTCAGCTGGCTCCTCTCGATGTGGAGGAGCAGCGGTTCTACTCTGAGCTCCTCCCGGGTGACCGAGCTCCTCACCCTATCTCTAATGGTTCTCCCAGTTTCATTCATGAAAATTAGTTGGATTCAGGAGGCTGTAGCTGATGTGTTTACCAACCTTCTGATTATAAAGAGTAATAATTCCCATCCAATATAAAAAGGTATATGTTTAGTATTTTGGACATTTATGGGACAATAGGTTGTGTGAATAAGTGATTTAAATGATGGAGGTTGCTGATGTCCACACACTGGTCATTTGAAGGGTTGACCTTTGAATGAGTGACCTTTCAGCCACAGGTTGGTCTTTCTAACTGCCCTGTCAAGATGATGAGAGGAGGAGGAATGAGATCCTCCTGCCACGGCTCCCTCCTCCTGCTTTTCAATCCCTCTCTCTGTGGGCCCATACAGCAAAAACAGAATGAGCAATATTCTTTTTCTGGGTCATTCTCACTGGTGCTAGCTCTCTGCAATACGCTTCACTGCAGATTCACACAGGGAGAATGATTCGTCTCTTTTTCTCCATTTCTCTTCATTGTGACTGGCAAAAGAAAAATGCCATAGAAGAATGTTCTCAGTGTTTCTCCTCTTATCTCCAAACTTGTCCCCAACATTTTTTTCCCCTTTTTGTGTGTCTCTTCGGGAATCCTCATATTTTGTTTAACTGTAGCTGAATTCCCATCCAAATGCTTTATACTTTGTTAATCATGTTGTTGGTGAAGGTAAAGGCCTTGAAGGTGATGAACTGAGAATGAAAGCTCATAATAGAGTGTAGTAGTAGTAGTAACTCCTAAAACCCAGAAATGAGTTAGAATTTTTGCACTTCTGGTTTCCTCACCCTCAATTCAATGGGTTTTTGATTAGATGCCTGAAATAAGGTCTGTGGTTAACACAAGACCAATACATTTTAACTTTTTGTTCTACTATACAAAATACACCTGTAAATACCCTACTCATTATTTCTATGTGTCTTAAACAAGGTGGTTGCTAACTGGTAGCGAAATGAGACGACAGACATGCTGTAAATTAAATGGCATCACACTGAACAGGGAGGCTCATCTCCTCACTAGTCCACCTTTACAAACTCACTAGGTCATGCTAAGAGGAAAGGGTTTTGTAAAAGAGGTAAGTGCTAGAAATGAAACTACATGTTGGAAGCTGTAGTGGTGAGGTCACTGGTTGTACGTCATCATCCCTTCAAGCCCCATATATGGAAATGCATGTCAAAGGTTTATAAAAAATCATAAATATAACTAGCTTAATATACCTTGATATACCACACCAGTAAGTCAACTCCAGTTTATACTCCACTGCCACTTTCTTCCTATTGAAAATGATCAGCTTTCCATCTAATTCTTGACTCATTTACTGGCAAAACTCAGTTTATGTGGCTACTTTCTTTATTATTTGACTTTCCCAGCTACAGTAGCAACCAGTCAAGTCAATGTTGCTCTTCTTACTTTCCGTTTTGCTCTCCTTTTACCTCTTTTAATCGCTGCCTCTGCTTCCAGTCCTCCTCCTTTGGGGGGAGAGTGAGCTGTTACAATGCTTTGTTTCCTCGCCGTTTCTTTTCACAGCGAAGTTGCATAAAAGGAATATCCTTTGTTTCTGTGCATGTGTAGTACCTGTGTGCAATGTCATCTGTTGTAGCAGTGCAAAATCAAGAGCTGCTGTCTGCATACTCAGCAGGTGTAAGCGTGTGTGTTCCCACCCTGCTGTTTAAATGCCATCCCAGAGAGGGCCCTGAGGATAAGAGTCAGAGCCGGGTTACTCATTCATTTCAGAGGATTAGGACTGTGGGGGAGAAAAGGAGATGGGAGGGAGGAAGGTGTTGAAATAGGCAGAAGATTGAAGAGAGGAAGTGGAGTAAACAGGGTGGAA
>NW_018128093.1:26706-32608 GCF_001952655.1 Monopterus albus
GGAGGGAAGAAAGAAAAGAGAAAATTAAAGTGGGGAGATGAAGAGGAAATCAGAGCTACAGGTGGGGGAAGGTGGAGAAAACACTGAAGAGTTTGTAGAAAAGACTCAGAAGAAGGACTGAAACATGACAAACTGAAGAAATCAGCGGTGCAATCATCAGGAATACTTACAAAATTTCTTTAGTTGTATCAGTTTTTCATCCAATTATCATTCTGCAAGATCCAGATGCATGTCTGGTGCCCGTCTGTCAAAGAGACAATTCTGTGTGTAGTTACAAGAATTACTAACTGGCAAATTTGTTAAATGATGCAGTCAGACAATTCCAAAATGCTTTAAAGCTTTTATGAAGTGTTTGTTTTTTCTTGTTGCTGTATGAGCCAGTTGCATTTATGCCACATTTACAAACTAAAAAATGTAAAGGTAGATGAAAGCCAGCAGGTCCATTCTCCTCTAACTAGTCAAATGGCAGATTTCCTGTTTATTGTACAGATTGTCCATGTATTTCCAACATACATGGAAATGGTAATAAAATTACATGCCAAAATTTAAATAACAGGAAATGCCTGTAGCTGTGAATTACCATACAGTTCTAATTTCTCTTAAAGAATATTTCCCTGTTTCATGTTAAAAATACTATAGTATATATTAAAGTAAGTCTAGGTCAATATTTTTATAATAATAAACAAATTATACACGCCATGATGAAGGCTAGTATTGAATTCAGTGTCTGCCCCTACAGCTGCAGCTACAGTTTTTCATGTCAAGTGAAGAACTGACTTTTGTGAAACTACAACGAATGCTCACTATTATTACTTTATATATAATGTAAAATTGTTGTCAATAGCACGGTGGCACAGTGGTTAGCGCCGTTGCCTCACAGCGAGAAGGTTCCGGGTTCGGGCCCCGCCTGGGACCTTTCTGTGTGGAGTTTGCATGTTCTCCCCGTGCTTGCGTGGGTTCTCTCCGGGTACTCCGGCTTCCTCCCACAGTCCAAAGACATGCAGCTTAGGTTGATTGGTGTCTCTAAATTGCCCATAGGAGTGCATGTGCATGTGTCTGGTTGTTTGTCTATGTGTTAGCCCTGCGATGGATTGGCGAACTGTCCAGGGCGTACCCCGCCTTCGCCTGATGGCTGGCCGGGATTGGCTCCGGCCCCCCCCCCCCCCGTGACCCCCCAGGGGCCACACGGGGTAAAAAAAAATTTATGATTTTTATGAAGAGAAAATCCCTGGGCTTTAAAGGTTAGAATTTTTTTTTACATTAAACACATTTTAAATATACAATATTTTATTTAAAATTAAAAGGAAAGGCTGTATTTAAATTTACAGAGAATTACTGCAATTATCGATTAATCTTTCTGTAATTTTATGGTAATTTTCTGAATCCTCACCTGCCAGAATATTACCATTTAATTATTTCTATATTAATTTATTTTTACAGTGTACCATATTACTCTATACGCCACTTCTTTCAACAAAAACACACAACACCTAGTTTGTGAATGCGGCGTGAATACAACTGGGTCACGCAGCAACATACGATGACCACAAAGCCTCATATCCCCATTAGGACCGGTGCTGTACTGCTCGGAGAGAGGGTCTGAAATGAACTGCTGAGTAACTGGACTGCAGCTAATTTGGTGACATATCATTAAGTGTATGAAGTAAATGTGAATTAGCATTCTGTAATTTATGATCTGTTAGGTAAGAACTAATCCCACGAAGCTACAGTGCCCTGATAATTTGTTAATGGTGAGTAGCTTTAATTCATTATGCTCTGTATCATGCATTAAATTGTCATGAGTCATGCATGAGGTAAATATTAAGTATATGATTTGTACCCTCATTATAAAGTGTTATCCATATATCTTGAATATGTTCTGTCTATATAGCAGTGTAGCTTCAGAGCCTAGTTGGCATTAAGATGCTTGTAGGTGATATGTGATTAGACTGTGCAGCATAAAAGTCCAGATTAATGAGGAGCAACACACTTAAAGCTTCTAAAATTGCGCTCATGTTGGCGCCACCCATGTATCGTGCGAGATCTCCTGACTAATAAGACTAGTTTTGTTTACTCTACACTGTCCATATTAGTATTTCTCCACAGTTTAAGGTGGAACTTTGTTTTACTTGAAAGGATGAAAGACTTTTCAACAGCTGTGAAATGTTTCCTGTGGAACCCACTGCACACAGTGCATTGATGTATTGCCAGGTCACGACAAAGCAAACATTTGCATTTGCGAGCAAGAGCTGCGTTAATGTCATCGATCAACCTTCTCACTGAACCTGTCTGTTGCTCTGCAGGTAATGACCTATGCCTGTCTGTCAATGAGCTCGTGTTTCATGGTTCTTTCTGTTTCTGCTTTCAGGTACCACAGTTCAGGCTCAATTGATCTGTTTTGCACTGATGGACAGTGTTCTATTAATGCACTTTCATACAATCTGAGGTGGAACAGTGTATTTTGTTTACAGTAAACAACAAAAGAAACCTTCATTCTACTTTCCTTATTGAAGTTTCTGACTTTTTACATGAAATATAAGTTATTCTGAGGATACTAGTACCACAGTGCATTTTTAATCAGTCAGAAATCCATTGGAAAAATGGAATAGGGTGGCGGCATGGTGGAGCAGTGATTAGCACTGTCACCTCACAGCATGAAGGTTCCACGTTCAATCCCGGGCCGACACAGGCCCTTTCTGTGTGGAGTCTGCATGTTCCCCCTGTGCCTGCGTGGGCTCAAGAATCAGAGGATTTGTGTCCAAACATGACTTGGGGAGACATGTCCTCCCTTACATAACTAGATTACTGTGTCTGCTTCTTCTCAAGTCCTTTACAAACCTCTCAGGAAGCTTCAGCTCATTCACTTACGCCGCTGCTATAGTCCTAACAAGGATGGAGAAAACTGAACACAGGCTGTTTCACAGGTCCCTGCACTGTCTTGCTGTGTGTCGCATAGTGGTTTTTAAATTACAGCTGCTTGTCCACAAATCTCTCTGTGGCCAAGCTGTTGTTACAAAGCACTGGGCTGCATTTCATTATTCTATCAGATACTACATGTTCTGCTGATATTTTGGAACAGAACTTTTGAAATCTATTGCAAAACCTGCCAGTACATCCCACAATGATCTCGGTAAATGGCAGCTTTATCCACAAGTGTCTGAGCATTAATCTTGGAGCTGATAAGAAAGAGCACTGGTTCAGTAGTGTACTCATAAATACAGTACTTCTAAAAATCTTTGTTGCATGTGTTAGGTATTTTTAGTCAGATAGAAATTGGATAGATACTTTATGTATTAGAAATGTTTAGTGGAGATAGGATGTCTAGTTAGACTGTTAAATGCTTAGTCATGCTTATGAGTTTCTACAGGGTACATCTGGTCAAGGATAACTAGAGAGAAGAGTGGATGACTGTCAGCAGACAGGGTGTTTAATATTATTATTATGACGTGTATAACTGTAGCCTTAGCCGTAATATGTTCTTATGTTTAAGTCACGACATGTTACTAGAGGTCGTGAGAATGTTTTTAGCTACACACCACTTAACCAACAGACACACACACATTCACACATTGATTTGCTTCATGTTTTGACTACTGCTATGACCAGCTGCAAAGCTGGTAACAGAGACGTCTCTGTTGACGTTTCTGTGTAGTATGGGGCTAGCCCAACCGAGGGGATATAATGTATAGGCCTGGTGGGTTCAGGGGCTTTCATCTTACATCTGCCTGCGAGCAGTTTGGAGGTGCAAGACACTTGAGCGTGTAATGTTAATTTTTACCTGTGTTCATTGAATAAATCAGCACTGTTTTGTAGTTACTTGGACTGTCTCGTCTCTCAGAGTTAGCATGGTAAGACGGACCGTACCCTACACATGTTTGTACTGGTGGTGACTGTCTGTATTCAGTTATTTACTGCTCTGACCGTCAGGCATGTATCAGAAGATTTGAATACAACAAATCTTTTTAGGAGCTGTGTACCATCAGACTCTGAAATGGGTTTTGATGTCAAAACTTTGATTTAAACTGAATTTTGCTTAATGATTATAATAGTATTTGTGTGAGTGGTGATGAGATGGGGTTCATAAAGCCCAGAACCTGTGACTGTGGAATAAGATAAGAATTTTATCTCTTCCTGTCTTCTTCTCTACTTTCCCCTGCGCCCCCTGTCCTCTCCTCTCCTGCCATGAATTCCCAGATAATGGCCTTTTTTACCTCAAATGTGGAGAAAGCCAGGCCATGATTAAGGGTGTAAGCTCCCATGGGGATGGAGGTGACACGTCCACGTCACTTTTCTAAATCCTATTTTTCTCCCTCTTACTTTCAGTGTTTCTGGTAGATTTCCATAATAAAATCTTTACATCTTTTTAAGGCCCATCCAATATAATACAGAAAGATAAGACTGCAGATGATAAAAAAATACTGATAAGTTCATCTGAGTCACTCTAAATTATTAATGTGCACCTAAAGCAATGAGCTTAATGAGCAGGAGTGAATGCTTTGCTTTTATTTGTGTATTTTAAATATTTTCTCTCAATCCTTTTAGCTCATCTGCCTTTTTTCTTTATTTACATTTCTTTTTTTGCCTCTCTCCATCATTGTCATTTATCATCTGTTATTCTCCCCCAGGCGTCTTTGGTGTTACAGTAGCTCCCTCCCAGGCCTCTTTGTTCTAAGAGGAAACACCAAGTAGGCAATCAGTCTCTCTGCAGGGTGGCAGCATATTAGTACATTCGCCAAGTTTGTGTGTGTGTGGGGGGGCCCTTAAGGGTAGTAGTGATAATACAAGGCAAACAGAGTCCATTATAGCTGTGTGAAACCTTTTGACACATGGGAGGGAACACACGCTGGCTTCATGTCGGGCTGTTATATGACATCTCAAACACACGGTCGCTCTCGCGGTCACACATCACCGTGCTAAAAAGTCATTGTCCCTCTAACACAGCCTGTTCCACTTACAGAGGCACACACATTCCCACACATTTGCCTCATGCTGTGCTTTTGTTTAAAACATAAACATGCAATTACCAACGGGCTTGTTGCTTGTGTTTGTTATGTTTCCTCTCTGAACTGAACACACGCACACAGCAGTAGGGGACATGTTTCATATTTGTTGACAGTTAGTACTGTACATTTAGTCCCAGTTAATTTGTATTTTAACATAACAGAACACATGTTTGGGTCTAGGTCTGTGATTCTGGACAACACAGAGTTTAATCAACAACTGGAGCTAATATAGAGTAGCACAGCATGAGGTCCAGACATGAATGTGTGACCACAAAACCTGGTTCTCAAACCTTTAGTGTTCTCTTTCCTTTCCAGTGTATCTTCCTTAAAATGAAGCTCAGTGTGGGTGTAGGTTTACAGGTCTAGCATTTTATAAAAGAATCATCTGAGGTAAACAAATGTTCAAGATTTGAATTTATTCATTCAGAATAGAATTTAAAATCCTTCTCCTAACATACAAAGCCCTTAATGACAAGGCTCCATCGTATCTTAAAGACCTCATAGAGCCTTATCATCCTAACAGAGCACTTTGCTCTCAGAGTGCAGGTTTACTTGTGGTTCCTAGAGTCCACAGAAGCAGAATGGGAGGCAGAGCCTTTAGCTATCAAGCTCCTCTCCTATGGAACCAACTCCCAGTCTCAGTTCGGGAGGCGGACACCCTCTCTACCTTTAAGATTAGACTTAAGACGTTCCTTTTTGATAAAGCTTATAGTTAAGGCTGGATCAGGTGACCCTGAGCCTTCCCTTAGTTATGCTGCTATAGGCCTAGGCTGCTGGGGGGCCCCATGATGCTCTGAGTTTCTCTCCTCTCCCCTCCCCTCCTGCTCTGCTCTCCTCTCCTCTCCTCTCCTCTCCTCTCCTCTCCTCTCCTCTCCTCTCCTCTCCTCTCCTCTCCTCTC